>NC_138778.1:197148513-197338513 GCF_965119305.1 Pelophylax lessonae | reverse complement strand
GGAGTGGAACCCCTTCCTGGGCAGACCCCCCGGCAAGTCCCCTGGTACTCATGGACACTGTCCTTCCCGGAAGACTTTGCCAGCAGCTCCACTGGATCCTCTGCAGCTGAGCTCCACACCTGGTTCACTAGGCCGACTGCCTATGACCACCTTCCTCATGCAACCGGAGGGGAGACAGCCATCAGCCTCCTCCTGGGACTCTGCTTCCCACCAAAGATGCCCTGTCACATGTCCCCCCAGCTTTTATGAGCAATCCCAGACTGCATTGCAAGAATGCCCTCCCACTGGAGCCAATGTGTCACTGGCTGGGTTTCCTCCACTGTCCAACAAGCCCCCTCATTGGATGCAATGGGGACACTCCTTCAGACTCAGTGAATCACACCTGGAGACATGCAACAGGCAACCTAACAGATCAGGCTCCCCTGATAAGCAGAAGGAGCAATAGATGCCTTCACCTAGCACCTACCTAGGAGGGTGCTACATCAGATTCCAGACATCTTTTCTGTTTGACATTGCAGTTTAGCTGTGTATGCATTGTTGCTGTCACTACATAGTTTTGGTAACTTTGCTGGTGTAATAGTGTACTGTATGGTTCAGCTGTTCTGGTTTCGTACATCTAGAAACAATCTGCTAACAGACTTTTGCTAGTGTTTAGATTATTATTCTTGCTTCTCGATGTACTGGCATAAATTCGGTGATCTGACTCTTTCAGCCTCTCCATCACATCAGTCTGAAAAAAGCAACATCTGTCATCATGGATCTCATTTTGCAAAAAAAAAATGCATTGTCTGATCTTGTGGCACTAAAGTTAGTCAGTCCATTCCATGTTGCTACGCATTTGGCAGCCACTTGTGAAAGGGTGCGGAGTCCCAGAAACATGTAGCAGCACACCCCTCTTCCCATTCTATTAGCTGGCAACTGATGGCAGCTCAGGTCCCATTCTCCCTCAACATCACAGCTAGCTTTAAAAGCTGGCGTCCTCCCGTGCATGTTGCTGCTGGGCCCACCAGTTACCAACGCTGGAAGTAAAAGCAAAAAAAAAAAAGGAAGAGACCACTGTGGTACTCAGCAGAAGTGGCCCAAATCATTAAAAAAAAAAAGCTAGCATTTTGTAATTATAAAAAAACCCAGAGCAATGAAGATAAGGAAATCTACAAGATTAGGCAGAAAGAGGCCAAGCAAGTTATAAGAACTTCTAAAGCGCAGGCAGAAGAAAAACTAGCTCAGTCTATGAAAAAGGGGGATAAGACATTCTTCAGATATATAAATGAAAAAAGGAAATTAAAACAAGGAATAACTAAATTAAAAACAAAGGACGGAAGGTATGTAGAAGAGAATAAAGGGCTAGCCGACTGCCTTAATGAATACTTCTGTTCAGTTTTTACAGAAGAAAAAGAAGGAGAAGGACCTCCACTTGAAAGGATGACTAATGAATCATTTGATGCATGTGTCTTTACAGAGGAAGACGTTCTAAGATTGCTGTCTAAAGTGAAGACAAATAAGTCACAGGGTCCTGATGAGATACACCCAAGATTATTAAAAGAGCTTAGTGGTGAGCTGGCAAAACCATTAACAGATCTATTTAACCAATCATTAGTAACAGGAGTCGTCCCGGAAGATTGGAAATTGGCAAATGTCATGCCCATTCACAAGAAAGGTAGTAGGGAGGAATCGAGCAACTATAGACCAGTGAGTCTGACATCAATAGTAGGCAAATTAATGGAAACCCTATTAAAGGATAGGATTGTGGAACATCTTAAATCCCATGGATTGCAAGATGAAAAACAACATGGGTTTACTTCAGGGAGATCATGTCAAACAAATCTTATAGATTTTTTTGACTGGGTGACTAAAATAATAGACGGTGGAGGTGCAGTAGACATTGCATATCTAGATTTTAGTAAGGCTTTTGACACTGTCCCACATAGAAGACTTATCAATAAACTGCAGTCATTGAGCATGGACTCCCATATTGTTGAGTGGATTAGGCAGTGGCTGAGTGACAGACAACAGAGGGTTGTAGTCAATGGAGAACATTCAGAACAAGGTCATGTTACCAGTGGGGTACCTCAGGGATCTGTACTGGGACCAATTTTGTTTAATATCTTCATAAGTGATATTGCAAAAGGCCTCGATGGTAAGGTTTGTCTTTTTGCTGATGACACAAAGATATGTAACAGGGTTGATGTTCCTGGAGGGAAACGCCAAATGGAAAAGGATTTAGGAAAACTAGAAGAATGGTCAGAACTCTGGCAACTGAAATTTAATGTGGATAAGTGCAAGATAATGCACCTGGGGCGTAAAAACCCAAGGGCAGAATATAGAATATTTGACACAGTCCTGACCTCAGTATCTGAGGAAAGGGATTTAGGAGTAATTATTTCAGAAGACTTAAAGGTGGGAAGACAATGTAATAGAGCAGCACGAAATGCCAGCAGAATGCTTGGATGTATAGGGAGAGGTATAAGCAGTAGAAAGAGAGAAGTGCTTATGCCGCTGTACAGAACACTGGTGAGACCTCACTTGGAGTATTGTGCGCAGTACTGGAGGCCATATCTCCAGAAGGATATAGATACTCTAGAGAGAGTTCAGAGAAGAGCTACTAAACTAGTACATGGATTGCAGGAAAAAAATTACCAGGAAAGGTTAAAGGACCTTAACATGTATAGCTTGGAAGAAAGAAGAGACAGAGGGGATATGATAGAAACTTTTAAATACATAAAGGGAATCAACTCGGTAAAGGAGGAGAGCATATTTAAAAGAAGAAAAACTACCACAAGAGGACACAGTTTTAAATTAGAGGGGCAAAGGTTTAAAAGTAATATGAGGAAGTATTACTTTACTGAGAGAGTAGTGGATGCATGGAATAACCTTCCTGCAGAAGTGGTAGCTGCAAATACAGTGAAGGAGTTTAAGCATGCATGGGATAGGCATAAGGCTATCCTTCATATAAGATAGGGCCAGGGACTATTCATAGGATTCAGATATATTGGGCAGACTAGATGGGCCAAATGGTTCTTATCTGCCGACACATTCTATGTTTCTATGTTTCTATGGAAGGCTGTTGGCGGTTCCACCATCTGCTGCATGTGAGGTTATCCAATTTAGCTGTGCCCATTGATGTTGGGTGCCCTCTGATATTGCCTGTATGCTGTACTGCTGCTACCCCAAATGTAAGTGTGCTTAGATTTATTAAATGGTGTCATACACAGTTTGATTCACTCAAGCGCCCTTCTCTGTTTTCTTTGCCAATAGTACTTAATGACATTGGCTGCATGTTTGAGGTTGTATCTGCCTATATTTCTCAGTATTGAGGGCACTATTGATCCTGACCAATTCTCCAACTATATTTGGAAGAATGCAGCCCAAAACTTGCAAGAAACTGCCACCATGCTTGACTGTTGCCTGCAGACACTCATGTACTTTGTTAGGCCCTTCTTAAACAAATTGCCTCCTGCTACAGCCAAATATTTTACATTTTGACTCATTAGTCCAGGGCACCTGCTGCCATTTTTCTGCACCCAGTTCCTATGTTTTCCTGCATAGGATGTGGAAACAAGGATAAGTGACTCAACTATGCAGGAAAACTTAGGAACAGGGATGCAGAAAAATGACAGAAAGATTTGAGGCAGCTTACATCCACAGAAGATCTGTGGATAGTTCTCCAAGATGTTTGGAACAACCTACCTGCCGAGTTCCTTCAAAAATTGTGTGCAGGTGTACCTAGAAGAATTAACCTCCCTGGCGGTATGATTATGTCAGGAATTACATACCAAAAGCGGTACAATTGTTTTCATGGAAATTTGGCGTTATGTATTATAGGCCTACAATTCTTAGTAATTACTGACTTAAACCTGACCAAAACAAGAGTCTAGTAGACATCCCAGATGTGATAAATTTGAAACACAAACACGTGAATTATAATCGAATCAATAATATTATTTTATTATTTAATATATAATATATATAATAAAATTATATTATTGATTAGATTATAATTCATGCATTATATATTATAGATATATGTGTGTATATATATATATATATATATATATATATATATATATATATATATATAATATATAACGCATGAATTATAATTGAATCAATAATATAATTTTATATATATATATATATGTGTGTGTGTGTATATATATATATATATATATATATATATATGCATATATATATACCGGTATATATATATATATATATATATATATATATATATATATATATATATATATATATATATATATATATATATATATATATGCGCATATATATATATGCATATATGTATATGCATATATATATATATATATGCATATATATATATATATATATATATATATATATATATATATATATATATATATATAATACAAAATGTGTTTTGTGCAACGTTTTTTTTTTTTTTTTTTGAATTTCCCTCCCTAGTTCCGCTCCCATGCAGCATTGCTGCTGCAGGGAATGGAACTAGGAAGTGATCAGACCGACGGAGGACGGAGGAGCGGCGGGACTCTCGGCTGGCGATCTCAGCAATGAGAGATCATCGCTGGATCGCCAGGATAAGGTAAGAGAACACCGCTGCGCTCTCTGCACATCCACCCCGAGCGTGACTCGGGGTTACCGCTCCTGATATGAAAAACCAACCCCGAGTCACGCTCGGGATTACCGCCTAGGAGGTTAAAGGGTGGTCACACCAAATATTGATTTGATTTGGATTTCTCTTCTGTTCAGTTACATTCCATTTTGTTAATTGATAAAAATAAATTACTAACACTCCCATTTTTCACACCTGCCTAAAACTTTTACACATTAATATATATATATATATATATATATATATATATATATATATACTGTATACATTTTTTTTTCTTTCTCAGGCCTCGGAGTCGTGACATTTCTCTTCCATGTGGTGCCATTGCTGACAGCATGGAATGGAAAGGGATTTTCTTTGTTAAGTAATGCCCTTTTATAATCAACTGTTTGCTAAACACCTGTTTAATAAATAAATAGACTTACCTGTAGTTGAATTCTTGTTAATTAGGATTTTGTTGTCCAGATTTAGCTTTGCTCCTAAGACTTTCATTGGGGTGTATTCATTTTTGCAACATTGTCTTTAATGAATTTATTTGGAAAAATACTTTTTTGTGTGTGCAAAGTAACAAATCTTAGTTGCAATTCATAACCTGCATTTCAGGGAGTATTGTGTAGTATAGTGTCCCATAAAATATGTTGATTCTGAAAGGAAAGGAAAAGTTTTCTGACAAATCTGTTGTTGTGTAGTCATTTACTGTATGCTGAGCACTGTATATATATATATATATATATATATATATATATATATATATATATACATATATATATATATATATATACAGTAAAACCTTGGATTGCGAGCATAATTTGTTCCGGAAACATGCTTGTAATCCAAAGCACTCGTATATCAAAGCAAATTTCCCCATAAGAAATAATGTAAACTTAGATGATTCGTTCCACATCCATTTTTTGTAAGTCCTTCAGTTTATAGTCCATATAAAAAGATTATAGCAATGTGATAGGTTGTGTACCCATAAAATGTCCATCCACAAATGGCGCCTCCACAAGGCGATTAGAAGCAAAATCCAGCAGGAACTACAGAGTATAAAAGAGAAAAGAGGCGCCTCTATGTGTGGCAATATGGTTACATTCACCGATGTCAGTTTGCAGTCGTGATCAGGAAGACTACCCTGCAGCAGAGCGATCTGAAAGCGAAGCTTGAAGTGCTCGTGGAGCTCAGTGTGGAAGGGATGACATCAATGGCGGTGAGGAGGACGATCTATGTGGACAGCTTTACCCTGGATGCCTTCATACTAAGATGTGCCTCTTTTAATCATCAACCATGTGAGTTGCTAAATGTTGTACCTTCATTAAATGTAACCATATTGTTACACTTAGAGGTGCCTCTCTTCTCTTTTATACTCAGTTGTGACATGAGGCTACTTGTATATAAAGACATTGCTTGTTTATCAAGTCAAAATTTATTTAAGTATTTTGCTTGTCTTGCAAAACGCTCTCAAACCAAGTTACTCTCAATCCAAGGTTTTACTGTATGTATATGAATATATATATATATATATATATATATACATACACACAGTATATATACAGTGCTCAGCATAAATTATTTTGGTGAATGAGTAGGGGTACAATGTACCTCATACCAACTCACATGGGGGAGTGGGATCTGGGCTCACCCCTTGTGTCCGATAAAGCCCCCTGCTTGCAGACCCGATAACCACAGCCCAGGGTTGTCTGGTAGAGATCCTTGTCCCCATCAACATTCCCTCCTGCCCCAAAGCTTCCCCCCATTGTTGAGGACATGTTGCCTGGTATGGTTTCCTGATCTTCCAGGCTGCATGCTCAGATAAGGGTCTGGTATGTATTTTGGGGAGGGACCCCATGCCATTTTGTTTTCTATATTTTAGCATGGGGTTTCCCTTTAAAATCCCTACCACCACTGAGGGGGGATCCGTGCCATTTTTTTCTTTCATTTTTTTTTTTAGCCCGGTGCCACCAATAGCAACTGTGAGTCATTTTATATGTGATTTGACTCGTTTTTTTTCTTTATAATTGTAATTTTTTGCTGCAGCAGGTTCTATATACAGATGCACCACTTTACAGGCAGACTTAGGCCCCCCAGGCACTATATTTAGGAATTTTTAATTTTTATTGTTGCACTTTAAGCATCATTAAAATCACTACTCCTAGATAAAAAATAGTTTTTTAAAAAAAAAAGCATTGATACATGTCCCCCAGGGCAGTACCTGGACCCCCATACCCCTCGGCCAATTACTTGCATAAAAGCCTTAAAAATGGGCACTTTTGATTTTTCCTTTTCGGCTCCCATGGACTTTAATGGTGATCGCCATTCGGTTTAGAATTTTTCTCCTGTTCGGGAGTTCTACTGTGGTCCTTTTGCCCATCTCTACACATGAATATGCTTTGAATTAAACTATTCCTTTGTAGCTCTGGCTGTATGTTTAGGGTCGTTGTCATGCTGGATTGCAAACCTCTGCCCCAGTCTCATGCGGACGCTAGCAGTTTTCTTCTAAGATTGCCCTGTATTTGCCTCCATCCATCTTCCCATCAACTCTGACCAGCTTCCCTGTCCCTGCTGAACAAAAGCATCCACCACAACATGATGCTGCCACCACCATGTATCACAGGGGGGTTGTGTTTTCAGGGTGATGTGCAGTGTTAGTAACACTTGGTTAATAAAGGAATTGTCAAAACTTGTGTTGTCTTTATTCACTCTTTACACTTTTTTGGTGAACAGGTAGGGGGGCAGGATCTGGGGGCCCCCTTGTTAAGCCTCCCCCATTTGCAGGCCCCCACAACCACTGCCCAGGGTTGTGGGGAAGAGGCCCTGTCCCCATCAACATAGGGAAAAGTTGCTTGGGGGTGGGTGGGCAGACCCCCCAGCTCCAAAGCAGCCCCTAATGTTCAGGGCATGTGGCCTGGTATGGTTCAGGAGCGGGATGCTTGCTCACCCCCCCCCCCCTCCTGGCCTGCCGGACTGCATGTTCAGATAAGGGTCTGGTATGGATTGGGGGGGCTCATGCTTTTTTTTTCTGAACTTTCTATCACCGGTATTCTATTGTTACATTTCAGCTCTGAGTGGGAATGCCCGCTGACAGCTGAAGCTGGCTTCCCAGCCCGCTGCTTAACAACCAGCTATTCTTCACACAGAATTAGAATTGGTTGATCATTTTTTGACCGATCTGAATTTGAATTGTTCCGAAAATTTGGAATTTGTTGCAAAACAAATAAGCCAAACCAAATTAAACAAATTTTACAAAATTTGTTACTATTTTATTCAGAGATTCAGATACACCTGAATCTCCGAATAACTAAAAATTGATCCGAATTTACATTCTGACTGAAACAAATTGCTCATGTCTACTTCTACACTCTGGTGCAAATTTACCAAACAAGGAGTAGAGAATGTTTGGTTTAAATGCTCGCTTAGCTTAGCGAATACAGTGGAATGGTGTTTACTTTGATTATCCAATCATGTGCAAGAAAAAATGCTTATAGTTGAGTATTCAGAGTGAATAGAGATTTACCTTATTCTGTAAAATACTGTAGGTGTAGCACCCCCTAGTTTGTCCTACTAGTATTGATAGAGTAGGCAAAGTATATTCTGGCCAGGAATAACCTGAGTCACTATAATGGGAATTTGTCAAGTTCCCCCAGGGGTGAACCAGTAGAGTCTGAGCAAGAGAGAAGAAAATTGTGTGCAGGAGGAAGGTTGAAGAGGAGTCTGTAAATACCTGTATATAGGAAAATGTCCCTGAAATTTGCTGAAGTCAAGTGGGCATCCCATAACCTCCTATCCCCGTTGAAGTTGTTAACCCCCTAATAAACAAAAAAAAAGCTACGGATTGACTGTGTGTGCCTGTGAAGGTTCAGGGGTGTATGGCTGTGCAGGAGTGGGGGAATCCCTGTTCATCTGCAGCTCCTACGTCGGGATCAACTCTAGCTAGTCAACGTAAATAAGGACTTCTGATGTGTAGGATTTCAAATTTCAAACTGTAGAACCGAATTTTCTAACAAATGTTATTAACAATCAAAAACTATCAAGTGTTTATGTTAACCTCTGCAAAGAGCAAGATTATTTAAAAGTTGGATAGACAACTGTTTCTATAAGTACTTGGAGAGATTATTTTGTAAATGAGGTAGGAGCTGGTCATTTTTTGTTTTTGAGGTTGGTCTCCGATGTACAGCTATGAGATCAACATTGGCTTTGAAATCTCCCAGTTTATGCCCTGCCACAAGTTATCAAACCTCGTACAATTCAGTGACCATTTACTGCAGCTTATGCACCTTGATATCTCTGCTGGTGATCAATAAACCCTCTAGGCCTTAGCTTATGCAATACTTCAACTGCTTAATAGTAGAAATGAGAGATGACCTCTTAAAATTTGTTCTGCCAGCAGTTCAGCTAATCTGCTTTTGAGATCCTATTACCAAGTTATGCCAAAATACTGATTTCTTTTTTTTTTTTTTTACTTTCTTTTCAATTAAAAAAAGAGTAAACCCTCTTGCCCAGAAATATAAGCTGGATGCTGTTTCTGTTGAGTTGTATTTATGCTGATATACTGAGTTTTAAAGATTGCAGCAGACCAGAGAAATATATGCTTGAGAAATGTGGGAAAGATTTAAGAAATAGTTTCCCTCAATGAAGAAAGTATCAGTTTTGGGTGAACAGGCCCCTTAACCACTTCTGGACCGGAAGGATTTGCCCCCTTAATGACCAGGCCATTTTTTGCGATTCGGCACTGTGTTACTTTAACGGACAATTGCACGGTCGTGAGACGCTGTACCCAAATAAAATTGATGTCCTTTTTTTCCCACAAATAGAGCTTTCTTTTGGTGGTATTTGATCACCTCCAATTTTTTTTTTAGTGCGCTATAAACAAGAAAAGAGCGACAATTCTGAAAAAAAAAAACAAGATTTTTCACTTTCTGCTATATAACATTCCCAAAACAAAATTTAAATTTTTTTTTTAACATCTCAGGCCAATTTTTTTTCTGCTACATATTTAAAAAAAATTGCAATAAGCATATTTTGATCGGTTTGCGCAAAAGTTAATGCATCTACTAACTACGGGAAAGATTTATGTCATTTTTATTGTTTTTTTTTTTTTTTACTAGTAATGGCGGCGATCTGCGATTTTTAGCGGAACTGCGACATTGCGGCGGACAGATCGGACCCCTAACTGACATTTTTTACACTTTTAGGGGGACCAGTGATATTACCACAGTAATCAGTGCTAAAAATATGCATTGTTAATGTAATAATTATACTGGCAGGGAAGGGGTTTAACACTGTGGATGATCAAGGGGTTAAATGTGAGCCTAGGGGAGTGATTCTAACTGTGAGGGGGGCTTGTGAAATGATCACAGAGACCTGTGATCCTACACAGAAGGATCACAGGCACTCTGTGATCATTCCAGAGAGAAGAACGGTCAGCTGTGTTTACAATAGCTGACTATCCTTCTCTCTCATCGGGGAGCGATCGCGGGTGTCAGGCGGCAATCGGAGCCACTTGCCCCATGCATCCGAGTCCCCGCTGCCGAGTAGGGGTGGGCGTGCGCCGCCAGAGGTGCGCGCTCGCCCCCTAGCTGCAGGTGCGTGACCGACGTATACCTACGTTGGTTTGCGCAGGAGGGGCCAGCCTGCCGCAGCATAACTGCAGCGGGCGGTCCTTAAGTGGTTAAAGCAGTAGTTAACCGCACCAATTTATTTATTTTTTTTAAACCCTGCCAGGTAAAGGCATAATGTGCTAGTATGTGCTAATATGCAGCAGCTATTACTAATACTGTGATCATTGCAGTCTTCCAAATCCCAAGTTGTGGTGCTGTCTTGCTAAATAATAACCACAGTGGGTCGCTCACTCTGCACGGGCGCCATTCAAATTCAAATGCTTGTATTTTCTCAGTGAATGCAAGCATTCTCTGATTGAACAGTGTGGAGAGGCAAAGCCGTGAAGTCACAGTCTCCATCTCAAAAAGGCTTTCTCTGATTGAACAATGTGGAGAGGCAGGGCAGTCATGTCATGGTCTCCACCTCGTCCAATCATCGAGTACCTTGCATTCAATGAGAAAAATGCAAGGCATTCACTGGTTACTATGAAGCAGGGCAGTCATTCGACATAGCATCCAGAAGACAGTGAAGATCATTGAAGTAACAATGACTACTTCCGTGATTCCTTGCTTCCGCAAAGGTTGATCAAGTGTAGAATGTATGCATATTCTACACCTAATCAACCTTTGTGGAAGCAAGGAATCACGAAAGTAGTCATTGTTACTTCAATGATCTTCACTGTCTTCTGGATGCTATGTCGAATGACAGCCCTGCTGCATAGTAACCAGTGAATGCCTTGCATTTTTCTCATGTAACTATGCAAAAAAATCCATAACTGGATTCAGTTTTAAAACATTTTTATAAACTACATTAAAATATTTTTCAATCTAAATGTTTTTTAAACAAATGAGAAGTTTTTCAAAAAACTGTGGCTGAAAATAACTAAATTCAATGAATCCTTTTTATACAACAACCAACTAGATGTCTGTATGCTATGCTCCTTATGCCCTGTTTTGGAACAATTTTTACAGATACTCTTTCAAGTCTACAAACTATTAACATTTCATTGTGCTCTCATTCGGCAGCAAATTCCTTCCCTCTCAAAGTTGCTTGCTGCAGTAAAAAGTACATCAAAGTAATGATGAAGGTGTTAGCAATCCATAAATACACTCCATAATAGAGTTCATAATTTCTACGTATCCAAGTATGATCTCATTTATATCTAAAATGTATTTGGTATTACATGTTTTTCATTTGTGCTAGCATACACACTGAGGCAAGAATAAACATTTTATTTTACCTCAATGGTCCACTTTCTTTCTTCGTTGTCTGTTTTTAGATTACATGTACATTTCCCATTTGCTCCTGGTTCCACCTTCCAACTGCCCTATTCCATTTGCTGCTAAAAACTAAAATTTACCTATGCCTTAGATCCAAACTTTGGCTTGGGCAGACAACCCACCAATGGAGGACCACCTTCCCTGTGGAGCACCCCTCTCTCTATTTCTTTTGTATATGTATCTTTTTTAAAGCTTTCCTTTGTCCAGTCCCATGAAATCACCAGGTCCTCTTCCTTTTTTGCTGTGAAGGCAGAGAATAGTGCTATGTAATGACATTGGCACTGTTCTTACATCATTTTCTCTTGTTACCAGCGGTTTAGACATTAATGGCTGTGTGTTGAGTTATTTTGAGGGGACAGCAAATTTACAATGTTATACAAGCTGTATACTCACTACTTTACATTGTAGCAAAGTGTCATTTCTTCAGTGTTGTCACATGAAAAGATAGAATAAAATATTTACAAAAATGTGAGGGGTGTACTCACTTTTGTGAGATACTGTATATATATATATATATACAGTGGGTACGGAAAGTATTCAGACCCCCTTAAATTTTTTATTCTTTGTTATATTGCAGCCATTTGCTAAAATCATTTAAGTTCATTCTTCTTCCTCATGAATGTACACATAGCACCCCATACTGATAGAACAACACAGAATTGTTGACATTGTTGCAGATTTATTAAAAAAGAAAAACTGAAATATCACATGGTCCTAAGTATTCAGACCCTTTGCTGTGACACTCATATATTTAACTCAGGTGCTTTCCATTTCTTCTGATCATCCTTGAGATGGTTCTACACCTTCATTTGACTCCAGCTGTGTTTGATTATACTGATTGGACTTGATTAGGAAAGTCACACACCTGTCTATATAAGACCTTCCAGATCACAATGCATGTCAGAGCAAATGAGAATCATGAGGTCAAAGGAACTGCCTGAAGAGCTCAGAGACAGAATTGTGGCAAGGCACAGATCTGGCCAAGGTTACAAAAAGATTTCTGCTGCACTTAAGGTTCCTAAGAGCACAGTGGCCTCAAATGAAGATGCTTGGGATGACCAGAACCCTTCCTAGAGCTGGCCGTCTGGCCAAACTGAGCTATCGGGGGAGAAGAGCCTTGGTGAGAGAGGTAAAGAAGAACCCAAAGATCACTGTGGCTGAGCTCCAGAGATGCAGTCAGGAGATGGGAGAAAGTTGCAGAAAGTCAACCATCACTGCAGCCCTCCACCAGTCGGGGCTTTATGGCAGAGTGGCCCGACGGAAGCCTCTCCTCAGTGTAAGACACATGAAAGCCCGCATGGAGTTTGCTAAAAAACACCTGAAGGACTGCAAGATGGTGAGAAATAAGATTCTCTGGTCTGATGAGACCAAAATAGAACTTTTTGGCCTTAATTCTAAGCGGTATGTGTGGAGAAAACCAGGCACTGCTCATCACCTGTCCAATACAGTCCCAACAGTGAAGTATGGTGGTGGCAGCATCATGCTGTGGGGGTGTTTTTCAGCTGCAGGGACAGGACGACTGGTTGCAATCGAGGGAAAGATGAATGCGGCCAAGTACAGGGATATCCTGGACAAAAACCTTCTCCAGAGTGCTCTGGACCTCAGACTGGGCCGAAGGTTTACCTTCCAACAAGACAATGACCCTAAGCACACAGCTAAAAAAAACGAAGGAGTGGCTTCACAACAACTCCGTGACTGTTCATGAATGGCCCAGCCAGAGCCCTGACTTAAACCCAATTGAGCATCTCTGGAGAGACCTAAAAATGGCTGTCCACCAACGTTTACCATCCAACCTGACAGAACTGGAGAGGATCTGCAAGGAGGAATGGCAGAGGATCCCCAAATCCAGGTGTGAAAGACTTGTTGCATCTTTCCCAAAAAGACTCCTGGCTGTATTAGATCAAAAGGGTGCTTCTACTAAATACTGAGCAAAGGGTCTGAATACTTAGGACCATGTGATATTTCAGTTTTTCTTTTTTAATAAATCTGCAACAATGTCAACAATTCTGTGTTGTTCTATCAGTATGGGGTGCTATGTGTACATTCATGAGGAAGAAGAATGAACTTAAATGATTTTAACAAATGGCTGCAATATAACAAAGAGTGAAAAATTTAAGGGGGTCTGAATACTTTCCTTACCCACTGTATATATATATATATATGTATTCTGTATAATATATATATATATATATATATATATATATATATATATATATATATATATATATATTTATTTATTTATTTATATACAATCTCGCTTATAGTATTTCCTTTTTTTTATACTTATTATTTTCTTTTTTTTGAGCATATCTGTGACAAAAATAGGAAAATAGGGCAGGAATATGGCAGCTCATCATGTGGGTACAGGAGTATCAGATATGTGTGATTGCTCCTTGCATCCACCTGAGGATTCCTTACTCCTTTCCCATTCCTTCGTTTGTGAGGGTATCCAATGAGCTTGGCTGCATGCATTTTTCAGCAAGCATGTTGATTTGAGGCTCCTTCAAGATGAACTCCAGATATGATTTCAAATGCATAGTTACATTGGTTACTTTACATTTCCCTACATTGAACCTCCTTTGCCATGTGCCAATTTTTTTTCTACCTTGCCTGCACTGCATGGGCTCATTTTTGTTTAGGTATAGTGGGGATCCTCCAAGCACAAGACTGGTCAGGCTCCCCCACGCTCCAGCGGTCTTGAATAGTGGACTGTTCATGATGTCATCTGAATAGACCAGGAACATTCCACTGCTAGATGTAGGGGAGACCTGTTTTCCAGAGGATCCTGTGTGTATAAGCTTTGTGCCTTGACAAAATGAGCAGTTAACCCATGCAGTACAGCCACAGTGGCACTCCATTGGAATAAAAAAAAATGTCCCCGGAGACAGGCTTTAACCGCTTTACCTCTAGCCACTGTGCTGCTAGTGCAGCACAGTGGCTCGTTATCGTCTAGCAACGTAGACCTACGTCGCTAGACTCCTCCCCTGTAGGCGGCGCTCGCGCGCCGCCGGAGGTGCGCTCCCGCTGTTTTCATTCACAGCGGGAGTCGGGCCAGGGGAGGAGTGGCTGCTCTGCCCCGATCGTCGGGGAATCCAGTTTGGAGATCCGCCCGCCTGTGTAAACAGAGCGGGCGGATCTCCTAAGTGACAGGGAGTGACAGATCGGAGTGCTCAGTATAGCTGAACATCCGATCTGTTCTTCTGTCACATAGTCACCTCCCCCCCACACGTCAGTAAGCACCAGGCATACATTAACCCCTCCCTCTCCAATAAAATTAACCCCTTCCCTGCCAGTGTCATTTTTACAGCAACAGTGCATATATATAGCACTGATTACTGCAGTAATGTCACTGGTACCCCCAAAAGTGTCAAAAATGTCAGTCAAGGGTCCGATCTGTCCGCCGCAATGTCGCAGTCCCGCAAAAAAAAATCGCAGATCGCCGCCATTACGCGTTAAAAAAAAAAAAAACACCAAAAATGACAGAAATCTTTCCCTTAGTTAGTAAACGCAATAACTTTTGCGCAAACCAATCAAAATACGCTTATTGTGATTTTTTTTTACCAAACATAGGTAGCAGAAAACAAATTGGCCAAAAATTTAAAAAAAAATTGCTTTTTACATCTTTTTGGGGGGGAATTTCATATAAAAAAATGTTAAAAATATTGTTATTTTTTCAAAATAAACGCTCTTTTTTTGTTTATAGCGCAAAAAGTAAAAATCGCACAGGTGATCAAATACCACCAAAAGAAAGCTCTGTTTGTGGGAAAAAAAGGACGTAAATTTCGTTTGGGTACGGCGTCGCATGACCGCGCAATTGTCAGTTAAAGTCGCACCAAATCGCAAAAAGTGGCCCAGACGTAAGACAGCAAAATGCTCCGGTGGTAAAGTGGTTAAGGTCTTATTCATTCTTTCAGGCTTCTGGTATGGGAAAAGGCAGATGAAATTCTGAAGTTACACCAGTTAACTGTGTACAATAGACGATGAGGACCTTTCACTTATTAGTTGGGACCACAAAACCTTGGCTCCACCACTGCATTGGCTTTAACAGTCCTCCTGAGAAGGGCCACAAGGCAGAAAGTCTACCACAGCCTTTGGTCCTTCACGATACACTGCATGCTTCGCCATTGAGTGTGGAATTTCCACAGGGACTGCAATGTATTAGTGCAAACAAGGGCACTGCACTAATAGAAAGATTAGTGTACAGATTCTCAACATTCCTATAACCGACTCTTCTAGAAAGTTCCACTGCAACTAGAATTTATAGGCCGCCACATCAACCGACGCATTTCACTTTTTTTTATGACTGTTTGTATGAAGAATTGAATTAATTAAACACTACAGCAAAATGTGAAGAGCGTCTAATCTATCTAGGAAAAGGGAACATCTGCCAGCCTGCAACACCCGCTCAGCTACACAACATTGTCGTTTGTCATTAGGAGACATTAAATAAATATGTGCACATCATTCTGGCTTATCACGTCTACAACTTAGAGGGGAACCATTAGCAACTTTAATTTATTTGTCTATGTGTTTAAATAATTGTCAGTGTCTCACGTTTCAGTTTGAGGAGAGTAAACAAGATATGAAAAGAAATAAGCACTTTTTTTCAGTGTTAAAGGAGAAATTCTGTTAGATTGAAACTATTGGGCTATGAGATTTTGATTTTGTGCTACAGAAAACTCTGCACTCATGCACGGACATCAATTTATAGTAGTAATGATACAACTGACCAGTCGTGTCCTGAAATGCTATTAAAACCTATTTTTTAATATAGTGTGTTATTTAGAATGCTTTAATAAAGAGAATAAGACTGTGTTGTACTTGACATATTCTTGACTGCCCCACTCCATACACTATGCTGTACGTGAAATACTCCTGACTGCTATACTTCACACCCTGTGCTGTACATGACATACTCTCCTGGATGCTCCTTTCTATACACTGTGTTGTATGCAACATACTGTACTACTGTTTTCCCAATTTTGTACACTGTACAATACATTACACACTCTAGATAACTCCATTCTGTACAGTATACAATACATTACACAGCCCACACTATCTACCCTAAAAGCAGCTCTCTATCCTATATACGGTGCCTTAAATAAGTAGTCATACCCCTTGAAATTTTCCACATTTTTTCATGTTACAACCAAAAATGTAAATGTATTTTATTCGGAATTTATGTGATAAACCAACACAAAATGGCACATAATTGTAAAATTATACATACCGTATATACCCGAGTATAAGCCGAGATTTTCAGCATTTTTTTTCATCCTGAAAATGCCCCCCTCGGCTTATACTCAAGTCACTGTCTTAGTGTCTTTTTAAAATTGGCGACGTCCGGCGCCGACGTCTTACCGCGCATGTACCGCATGCCAAGGAATAGCCGATTGTGTATGGGTTTTCCCGAGCAATGGCGCCGCGCAGCGCGATTTTTAAATCGATGGTGCCTCACCGAAAGGTAAGGGAGACTCCTCCACAGCCCCTGCATTTTCTCATGCGGTGCTACGGGCATGGTACAGGACATTCTCCTGTACCACGCCCGCAGCACTGCATCTCCTGTGCCATGCCTGTACATACTGTGCCATGCCTATACCTACTGTGCCATGCCTGTATATACTGTGCCATGCCTATACCTACTGTGCCATGCCTATACCTACTGTGCCATGCCTGTACATACTGTGCCATGCCTGTAAATACTGTGCCATGCCTGTACATACTGTGCCATGCCAATACCATCACCTGTGCTATGCCTATACTATCTCCTGTACCATGACCTGTGCCATGCCTGTGCCATGCCTGTACCATGACCTGTGCCATGCCTGTACCATGACCTGTGCCATGCCTGTACCATCACCTGTACCATGACCTGTGCCATGACCTGTGCCATGCCCTTACCATGACCTGTGCCATGCCCTTACCATGACCTGTGCCATGCCTGTACCATGACCTGTGCCATGCCTGTACCATGACCTGTGCCATGCCTGTCCCATCACCTGTGCCATGCCTGTACCATCACCTGTACCATGACCTGTGCCATGACCTGTGCCATGCCCTTACCATGACCTGTGCCATGCCTATACCATGACCTGCGCCATCTCCTGTACCATGCCCGCAGCCCCTGTTTTGTGTCTCGAGGGGGTCCAGTTGGGTCCAGTAGCTGCTGCATTTCCCACCCTAGGCTTATACTTGAGTCAATAAGTTTTCCCACTTTTTTGTGGTAAAATTAGGGGCCTCGGTTTATATTCGGGTCGACTTATACTCGAATATATACGGTAAACTGAAAAAATTCTGCGTTATTGCTGATGAAATTAATGAAATGGTGAATCAAAAATATAAATAGATAAAAAACAAGCAGCTCACACAAACCTATAGAAAAAGTTCATAAAGATAATATAAAAAACGTGTAGCGCTAAATAGTAATGAGTATCAAAGAAAATTCTTAAATATATGTGCACATAAATCCAGAAACATTTTTGAAAGTGAGAAGTCCATATGAAAAGTCCATGAATATGAGAAAATCCAAAGGTAAAAAAACTTTGTACTGTATAGAAGAACCACATGGGGCGGTACCAGACGTGTCGTGACCACGCCCCCAAGCCGGCTTTTATACGATTGAGTGCTGCAGCCTGTGCTTTTCTCCATCGTGTATATAAGATATGCCTGCTTGTCTCTACGAACATGTGAGTGTAATAACTTTTAATAAATTACCTTTGTTTTAAACAGTATCACGCTATGTGCCCTGTGCTCCCTTTTTACATTTATGTGGTTCCCATGTGTCTTCCTGAGAGTACATTTTGAAGGTCTTCTCTAATAATCTGCACCTGATGGGTTTAACCTCTTTATGCGCATTTGGCTTTTCCATTAGTTTGGAAGCCAACATCACCTGGTAAGAAGCCATTTGTCTCTTTGCTTCACTGGGGGCTTCTATTTGTTTTCTCTGCCGTCTCCACCTGCATCCTGGGACTTGTGGTTCTTCTATACAGTACATCATTGTAAAATGGAAGGAAAATGATAAATAGTTTTCAACATTTTTTACAAATAAATATGTGAACAGTGTGGCATGCATTTGTATTCAGCCCCCCTGAGCCAATACTTTGTAGAACAACCTTTTGCTGCAATTACAGCTGCAAGTCTTTTTGGGGATGTCTCTACCAGCTTTGCACATCTAGAGAGACATTTTTGCCCATTCTTCTTTGCAGAATAGCTCAAGCTCTGTCAGATTGGATGGAGAGTGTCTGTGAACAGCAATTTTTGAGTCTTACCACAGATTCGCAATTTAGGTCTGGACTTTGACTGGACCATTCTAACACATGAATATACTTTGATCTAAACCTTTCCATTGTAGCTCTGGCTGTATGTTTAGGGTCATTGTCCTGCTGGAAGGTGAACCTCCACCCCAGTCTCAAGTCTTTTGTAGACTAAACATGTAAAGCCTTAAAACTGTGTGCCCCTGTGAAATGGGAAAAAAACTACAGTAGCAAAAATTGTTAATTGGTGAAACTAAGCCTTGGGGCTCTTTCACACTATGTGTCCGTCGGACGGACTCCATTTATCTCAGCGGGGGATCGATCCGCCGATCCCCCGCTGAGCAGGAGAATGACAGCTGTTCTCTGCACTGTGTGCGGAGACACAGCTTTCAGAGCCCTATACATCTCTATGGGGGAATCAGATGGGAGCGGACCGTCGGTCCGTTCTCATCCGATCCGATCTGCTGGACGGATGGAGAATAGGGTTTCCATCCGTCCAGATTTGTCGGATCGGATGTCAGTGGACATGTCTCAGCTGACATCCGATGCCCCATAAGGATGCATGGGGGGACAGTTCAGATCTGCCCAAAAAACTGACAGGCGGATCTGAATGGTCCGCCTGTGTGAAAGGGGCCTTAAGCTCCAGGTTAACATTAGTGCGGTGACAGACATTGCATGTGATTCAGTGCGCACTGCAATGTCTGTGCAATGCAAATTCAGCCATACAGATTGTACAAATGTGGGGACACATTTATTAGATTGAGCAATTGCTATACTCGTCACCATTTAATTTATTTAAATTGTGATTATCCACGGTAGCGCATAGGGATCCCCCTTTCTCCATCTCATCACAGCTGCCACTGATCCCATCCCCCACCACCACCACTGACACTCATCCCATCCCATCCCACCACCACTGCCACTGTTCCCATCCCACCACAACTGCCACTCATCCCATCCCACCCCACCACAGCTGCCACTCATCCCATCCCATCACCACTGCTACTAATCCCATCCCACACCACCACAGCTGCCACTCATCCAATCCCATCACTGCTACTGTTATTCACATTCCATCCCACCTCAGCTGCCATGGATTCCACCCCTCCACTGCTGCCACTTATCCCATCCCACCACCGCTGCCACTCATCGCAACCCACCACAGCTACCACTGATCCCATCCCACCACCATTGCCACTCATCCCATCCCACCCCACCCCAGCACAACTGCCACTCATCCCATCCCATCACCACTGCCACTCATAACACCCCACGACAGCTGCCATTCATCCCATTCCATTACCACTGCCACTCATCCTATCCCATCCCACCACTGCTGCCACTGAGTCCATCATCGCTGCCACTCATCCCATCCCAACACCACTGCCACTCATCCAATCTCATCACAGCTGCCACTAATCCCATCCCATCACCGCTGCCACTCATCCCATCCCATCACTGCTGCCACTCATCCCATCTCATCACAGCTGCCACTCATCCCATTCCATCAACGCTGCCACTCATCACATCCCATCGCCACTGCCACTCATCCTATCTCACCACAGCTGCCATTCATCCCATCCCATCGCCACTGCCACTTATCCTATGTCACCACAGCTGCCACTCATCCCATCCTATTCCATCCCACCACAGCTGCCACTCATCCTATTCCATCCCACCACAGCTGTCACTCATCCAATCACAGCTGCCACTGATCCCATCCCATCACCGCTGCCACTCATCCAATCCCATCACTGCTGCCACTCATCCCATTCCATCAACGCTGCCACTCATCCCATCCCATCGCCACTGCCACTCATCCTATCTCACCAAAGCTGCCCCTCATCCCATCCCATCCCATCACCGCTGCCACTCATCCCATCCCATCCCATCCCACCACAGCTGCCACTGATCCCATCCCATCACCACTGCCACTCATCCAATCCCATCACTGCTGCCACTCATCCCATCTCATCACAGCTGCCACTCATCCCGTTTCATCACCGCTGCCACTCATTCCATCCCACCACAGCTGCCATTCATCCCATCCCATCGCCACTGCCACTTATCCTATGTCACCACAGCTGCCACTGATCCCATCCTATTCCATCCCACCACAGCTGCCACTCATCCTATTCCATCCCACCACAGCTGTCACTCATCCAATCACAGCTGCCACTGATCCCATCCCATCACCGCTGCCACTCATCCAATCCCATCACTGCTGCCACTCATCCCATTTCATCACCGCTGCCACTCTTCCCATCCCACCACAGCTGCCACTCATCCCATCCCATCGCCACTGCCACTCATCCTATGTCACCACAGCTGCCACTCATCCCATCCCAACCCACCACAGCTGCCACTCATCCCATCACCGATGCTACTCGTCATCCCATCCTATTCCATCCCACCACAGCTGCTACTCATCCTATTCCATCCCACCACAGCTGTCACTCATCCAATCACAGCTGCCACTCATCCAATCCCATCCCACCACTGCTGCACTGATCCCATCCTATCCCATCCCATCACAGCTGCCACTCATCCCATCCCATCACCACTGCTACTCATCCCATCCTATCCACCCTCCAACTCTGCAACTCATCCCATCTCATCTCATTCCATCACCACCACCACCGCTGCCATTCACCCCATCCCCCCACCACAGCTGCCACTGATCCCATCCCATCCTACCACCGCTGCACCCAATCCTATCCCATCACCACTGCCGCCGCTCAGCCAAGGAGGAAAGGGGGGGGGCGGCAAAATGAGGTTTCACCTAGGATGTCAAAAATCCTTGCACCAGCACTGGGTCCCCAGAGATATCGCCCACATCTCTCATACGCTCAAATTCTCCAGGTACTAAAGTCCCTACTCAGTCCCTCCTCCACCGTAACCTTTCCCTGCTCTAGACACACTGCCCCTTACTAGCAGGTTCCTGTCCCTAACCTAGCCATTATAGAAATACCAACTGCTGTGAGGCAGTGGTTGTAAGAAGAGGTTTGCTGTTCACATGCAAAGACGTGCTCCTGTTAGAGACTTGACAATGGCGAATGTGCATACGCGAACGTGCAATAGATGCTGGCGCCAAATGGGCTATTTAAACCCAGTCTGTGCTCAGCTCCAGTGCTGCTTTGTCTTCAGCCTTGGCTATCTGTTACCTGCAAACCTGTATCCTGCTTCCAAGTTCCAGACCCGGCTTGTCCTGACCATCCTCTGCTCTCCGCCTGCACCGACCTCGACTTGTCCTGTGACCTCCGCTTCTGCCTACTCCCATTGGCTTCTACACTACCGATTGGCTCCTGACCTGGCTTGTCTTACCATGCTCCTGTCTTCCCCAGATACATCCATCCTGTCTGAGAAGGTTCATCCAGCTTCTACTGCTATCCTGGTTACTGCTTGCAGAATCTGCTGCCTGCTCATCTTCCTGCTCACCGGACTCCTCTGGCAATCCCTGCCTGTGGCCACTTGTCAGCTTCCAGCAACCCTCAGGCACTCGTGCTCCTCTACACTCTGGTGCCCCCTTTCTGCACTATAAGGGGGCCCTGAGTCTGAGGCGTAAGAGAGGCCTTCCTCACCATATCAGGCTCACCTCCAGGTAAGTGATAGTACAAAGCAGCCAGATGTCTGAGCCTGAACGAGGAACCTCTCCCATGGACGAGTTATGTCATCACCTGGCAGCACTTACCCAGTCGGACTTAAAAGTAGGCTATAACTGGCTTGAAGAACGGGTCCAGTCACTAACTTCATCCGCTCCTGCCACACCCGCGGTAATGTTTTTGCCACCAGAACCCGAGTACCTACCCCGGAAAGCTGGTGATCGCAGCAAGTTCAGGTCTTTCCATAATGCCTGTCAACTGTATTTTGCCCTACAACCCCATACCTTTTCACTTGAAGCTACTAAGGTGGGCTTTGTCATTTCCCTCCTGCAAGACGAACTTCAGTCCTGGGCCCACTGCTTGATTGAGCAGAAGGACCCCTGCTTATCCAGTTTAACCTTAGTCTTTGGAGCCATGGCCCAATTGTATGAGGATCCCCAGAGAACCACTACTGCTGAGGCGGCCCTTCACACCCTTCAGCAAGGCCGCAGAGCGGCAGAGGACTATGTGACAGATTTCAGACGATGGAGTGTTGACACTAACTGGAATGATGCAGCCCTCCACTACTAATTCCGGATGGAAGTATCCGACTCACTGAAATATGAATTGGCCCGTGTAGGGGTGCCAGATTCTCTGGAAGCCTTGATTCACCTGGCAATTCAGATCGATCGACGCCTAAGAGAACGTCATTCAGAAAGGTCGGCCGGACAGTCCCGACCCGTGTGGATGATGCCACGAGTCTTCAACCCTCCTGGCCCTACACCCTCAGCCACTGTTACTCCTGCTGCTGATACTTCAGAGCCGATGCAGCTCGGCATGCTTCATCCTTCTCTCACTCCAGAAGAACGTCAACTTCGACGACTGAACATCTTGTGCTTGTACTGTGGCATATTCAGAGTATGGCATGTATGGCACAAACCCTAAGCACCTCTTGAAGGTGGATTCATGGAACTGGCAATGAAAGGAGAGAGTGATGCTGTGTCTTCGGTTCTCCCCCTTACATCTCCAGCGCAGGTTATAGACACCACTGCAGTTTTGAACCTTTCCTCTTCTATTTGCATAATGCAAGAAGAAATAAAGCCTGTAAGATGCAGCTAAATGTATGCAGTACAGCGTATCAAAAAAAAAAAAAAAATATTAAAGCAAACACACAAGTGTGAAAGGGCCCTAAATCATTTTAGTTGCAAAAGGGCAACGCAGAAACAGTATATTCAGACAACATGCTAAATAATCCCCCATACAGTAAAGTAGGTAGTATTTTGTATCCTGAGTTACAGATATAGTCTTTCACTAAATGTAAATGCTCATGCTGTATCACTTAAGGCTATCATTAATGTAAATTGCTCATGCTGTATCACTTAAAGCCATCATTAATAGTAGGACTTAGAGTAATTAGTGGATAATTAAAAGATTCTAGGATTTTGTTCACTGATAACAAATATCTCTCTTTTATTATCTTGTTCATCAACATTGGAGTATTGAGTGCTCTTTTCAGAATCCTTCATAGTCATGAGAATGTAGAATCTTTTGTCTTAAAAAAAAGGTATGGTATGCATAAGAAATAGCTGTTAGCTGAGACATTACTCCTTGTTTGAAAGCTGCCAGAAGCCAATGGAATAGGGCTTCTGGTGCTAAACATAAATAGAAATAAAACAGGATTCCCAAAGTGTCCATAACCCTAAACTAGTCCTAACATTAAAACCAACCCTACAATATAACACATCCTCCACCTGAACTCTAAGGCCACATTCACACCTGGGTGTTTGTGATAGCGGTTAGAATTACCATGTTTCTGCCCGTGATGCCAAAACTGACAAATCACACCACGCTTGTTCAGATAGCATTCATTTTTAATGGCACCTAAACACCATTGTGATCCTGCCATGATTGTCCTGCAATAAATAGATAAAGTTTAATAGGCTGAAAATGATGGGAGGGTTTAGTTCCGCTTTAACTTTTAAATCCTCCAACTCTCAACCTTTCCCCTAACCCTGGACCATAACCTTCAGAAAATGTATATATTTTCTGAACACAGAGGCCCTGTATATAGATGGTTGGCAATTTTTTTTTATTGCAAGATATTTGCGTAACTGATTATCAAATCTAATTTTTAATCCCCAATGTTGTGTCCAAATAAAAGATAAGGTAGCATTGAGTAAATAGATACCAAATATGTCATGCCTAAAAACGTGTAGGCCCGTGAAATGTTGAAAAGAATTATAGTACCTGAAATTATCAATATGTTATATTTTAAATGTCTTTACAGCTCATTAGTTTACAGTTAACTGTAAATGAGGGACCTAGAAATATTGCTTTCTCTCTGGTATTCGTAGCAATATATTACAAATGAGCTCTAAGCATGCATTTGCATTGGTATGTGTGTGCTCCAGGCAACTGGGTTTCATTAAATTTTTTTTTTTTTTTTTTTAATTTAATTGTATTTCATTTTTTTGTGTGATAGCATTGTGCAGATTACAGCTAATCTTTATGGATCAGGGATAGACCAGGGATCTATTAGACTCCTAACATCTCCCCAATCCTCCACACTAGCTGGTCAAGCACGGACTGTGCTTGATCAGCTGTGAACGATGCCTTCTAGCCAGGATTCTGACAGTTGTAAAGCTGGAAGCATGTAAAACCTGGGAGCAGTATGCTCCCAGGTTCACACTACACAGAGGAGATCAGGGAATAAATGTTCCCCAATCTCTTCCTGCTTGCCATCCTGACTTCATCTGTTGTGGTCCCAGGCTCCCAGGAGAAATGAGAGATCCTGGGAGCCACCAAGCGGGGGGTGACACCTGAGTGCAAAGTAAGTAAGTGATCGAGTGGCTCTACCCAGATAATTTTTACAAAAAAGCTGGGAGGTTGCTGTGCAACACGGAAACAAGCTTTTCTCAATCTGTTCACATTTTGCACATACTAGGTATGTCCAAAATGTTAAACTAGTTAAATAAAGGACAGAAATCTGCCATTCAACACAAATTTATGTTTGTTTTCCTGCGTGCCAAAATGAACATTCCCATTATGTTTTCCTTAGCACAACTTCAGTCACAAAACCAAACACACAGTGATCCTCTCCCTCAATCCATCAGCTGCAATATTTTTTCATATCAATATGTAGCCAGGTGCTTGGCTAAGAATAAAGAGTGAGAAAACACTGGCTGCAGCTGCTCTTTGTAACTGATTCTCTGCTGTTCTGAATGGGTAATGGCTATATCAGCAAGAGGAGGGAGTCGCTGAGCAGTTAGATTTCAACAGTCAGACAACAATGCATTGTGGAAACTACAGTCCAGAGGAGAGAGACTTTACTGTAATCAATGGCTTTTGAACTGCCTTTCCCAGAGGGAGACTGCCAGGAGGAGGGGAACGAGCTGCATTTTCTGATGCTGTACAGGACTACCTCTTGCCATGAGGGAGACAGGAGTGTGCACATCTCTGTCCAGTGTGCACCGTCACTGCTGCATATCGCTGAATGGGGAAGGATCCAAATCACTGAGTCTGGCTCAAGAGTTATGACTAAAGACTGGTCCTTTACACCCACTACACAGAGACCTTTGAATATTGCCTATGCTGAGAGGTACCTCTCAGGGGACTTCGCACCATATCCTAGCAATCCTCCTAAAGTGCACTGAAGACTAGATATAGTAGTATGTTTCATATTGCAGTTAATGCTTATTTGCACTGTTTTTTGTTTGCTGATTTAGCTGATTCCATAGTTAGTTCCTTTCTCAGTTATTTTGTTATACTGATTATGCTGTCTAGCAGACTGTGCCTGAACCTACCTTTTGTATGCACATTTAAGCTCAAACCACCATTTGCTCTAAGCCAAACCAATACATTGAGTTCAAATCCACTAAAGAGTCTTATATCTATTTCCTGATACTAATTTACAGTCAAGTTAAGTGCAGGCAGTAACTTTCACTCAACCAGGTGTAGCAGAGGGTCTGAGCTTATTCATGGAGTCGAGGTGCAGAACACAGAACCCAAATTACCAGGAGGCTCCTTCAGAGGAATCATTACACACATTTGGCTAGAGATTGAGCTCCAAAAGCAAAAGCTTAAAGTGGCCAACTCAGCAGGTTACTTCAGCAGTACACAACTGCTTGGCTTGCCAAGCAGCTCAAAGTGGTTACACTTAAACAAAGAATTTAGTAATCACAATTTCCAATCTAGTTAGAATGTGCCTTTTAAGGAGATATTGCTGTAAGAAGATGAAAGTCAAAGGAAAAACTCATGGTAAAACATGTTTGTTGCATAACCATAATGTTAGATCTAATTACTGCACTGGTGCTGGACTAAGAGACCCAGGGACTGTGGGATATGTTGTTTCTTCACAGGAAGTGTTCGTTTTTAGACTACAGACAGAGGTCATACATTAACTTGAAACTTCTGACAGAATGTGAAGATTTACTTTACTATAGGATGTGCGTCTGAGAGAACAAATGACACCATGATCAATGCACATCTAATGCCGGTGAAAAACATAAGTTGCAAGTAGGAAGTTTTATAATGCCTTTAAGGTATGCCTAAAGCCAATAAAAGCAAGTTGTGGTTTTGTCTCTGTGGTTTTCTATCATTAATGTATGTGCATGTGGACGTTAGTTTGCACATGGGCAATAAAAATATGGCTTAAAGGAACAGTTTGGAGTTTAAAAAAAAAATCAAACCTCTATACTCACATTGATGTCCCTGCAAGCTCTAAGCCCGAGAACTGAGTGATCATGTGACCATTGATAGCTCAATTCACGGTCAGCTCTGAACAAAAAGCAATGACTGTTAGTCACCGCTCTCTGCTCTGCCCCTCCAGTACACACTGGAGGGGCGGACTGGAGAGGGGGCAGGCACAGCTGTCATCCCAACAATATGGTCTGGATCCTTCTAGAGCCTGTAGCAGCTCTGTGACAGCTAAATGGAGAGCTCTGACTCTAACTGTATTATAAAAAAAAAAAAAAACTGTAACGGCCGAATAAAAAAAAACTGAACAATCCCCCTGTCCATAAATTCGAGGTGAATGCAGGAATCCTCCCTTTTGTGTCACTCCATTTTGACTGTACGATTCACTGTTTGATTTGGTTGTATTAGGACACCCCTACACTAATACACTGATCAGTGCTGCAGCCAATCAAAGCTATATTAATTTCGATCCATGTATGGCCAGCTTAAGACCTTGCCTACCCTGTTGTTTTGATGCACCTGAAATGCGTTAAACAGATTTAAACTGAGGGTTCAACTGGGCTTTAAAACTGCAGTAAGATAACTTTCATTTTTATTATTTATTCTTTACTTGTGAAGAAAGATATACAGTATCTCAAAAAAGTAAGTACACCCCCTCACATTTTTGTAAATATTTTATTATATCTTTTCATTTGACAAAACTGAAGAAATGACACTTTGCTACAATGTAAAGTAGTGAGTGTACAGCTTGTATAACAGTGTAAATTTTCTGTCCCCTCAAAATAACTCAACACACAGCCATTAATGTCTAAACCGCTGGCAACAAAAGTGAGAACACCCCTAAGTGGAAATGTCCAAAATGGGCCCAAAGTGTCAATATTTTGTGTGGCCATCATTATTTTCCAGCACTGCCTTAACCCTCTTGGGCATGGAGTTCACCAGAGCTTCACAGGTTGCCACTGGAGTCCTCTTCCACCCCTCCATGATGACATCCATGATGACATCCTCCATGATGACATCCATAATGACATCCACCTACCTTTTGAGGATACCCCACAGATGCTCGCTCAATATGGTTTACGGAGAAGACATGCTTGGCCAGTCCATCACTTTTACCCTCAGCTTTTTTAACAAGGCAGTGGTCATCTTGGAGGTGTGATTGGGTCGTTGTCATGCCCTGCGCCCCAGTCTCCGAAGGGAGGGGATCATGCTCTGCTTCAGTATGTCACAGTACATGTTGGCATTCATGGTTCCCTCAATGAACTGTAGCTCCCCAATGCTGGCAGCACTTCTGCAGCCTCAGACCATGACACTCCCACCACCATGCTTGTCTTTGTACTCCTCACCTGGTTGCCGCCACACACGCTTGACACCATCTAAACCAAATAAGTTTATCTTAGTCTCATCAGACCACAGGACATGGTTCCAGTAATCCATGTCCTTCTTCTGCTTGTCTTCTGCAAACTGTTTGCCGGCTTTCTTGTGCATCATCTTTAGAAAAGGTTTCCTTCTGGGACGACAGCCATGCAGACCAATTTGATGCAGTGTGTGGCGTACGGTCTGAGCACTGACAGACTATTTCCCAAAGACAACCTCTGGATATGAAGCTGAGCACATGCACTCAACTCCTTTGGTTGACCATGACGAGGCCTATTCCGAGTTGAGCCTGTCCTGTTAAACCGCTGTATGGTCTTGGCCACTGTGCTGCAGCTCAGTTTCAGGGTCTTGGCAATCTTCTTATAGCCTAGGCCATTTTTATGTAGAGCAACAATTCTTTTTTTCAGATCTTCAGAGAGTTCTTTGCCACGAGGTGTCATGTTGAACTTCCAGTGACCAGTATGAGAGAGTGAGAGCGATAACATCAAATTGAACACACCTGCTCCCCATTCACCCCTGAGACCTTGTAACACTAACGAGTCACATGACACCGGGGAGGGAAAATGGCTAATTTGGCCCAATTTGGACATGTTCACTTAGGGGTGTACTCACTTTTGTTGCAAGCCGTTTAGACATTAATGGCTGTGTGTTGAGTTATTTTGATGGGACAGCAAATTTACAAGCTTTACACTCACTACTTTACATTGTAGCAAAGTGTTGTTCCTTCAGTGTTGTCACATTAAAAGATATAATAAAATATTTACAAAAATGTGAGAGGTGTACTCACTTTTGTGAGATACTGTATGTGTGCATGCATCCTTTTTTGAAAAGACACAGCAAGCACTAAAGGGATCTGAACAAAGCTAAAGACTGAGAATGGTCACTTTGATTGAACTAACCTTACAAAGTATGAAGAACAAGTTACTGTAGTGCCAAACAGTTCTCATTCCAGGCTTTCCTGTAGGATATGCCAACAATTTATCAACCCAGCTGAAAGAAATAAGCCCATATTACACTTAATGTTTTCAGCACGAGCCATGCACGACGCAGCGGTGATCTTTCCGCTTGTATCTTTGTTTTTCCTTTGACATGAAGGATGAAGGAATGATTGAGCTGAATTTCCAGCTCTTTAACCCATTGGCAAGGTGCAGCGGGCTGGTATTATTACCACTGTTCTGGGTGATTTAGCAGACAGTTCTAATGTTTTTCTGTGTCTGGAAAGAGAGCGACTCAGGCTGAACTCATGACCACATGGTGAAAGAAGAGAAAAGCTATACCAAGGAGGATGTCCTGCATTCACTCTAGAGTTAAAATAGAACTCTTAAAGCATAATTCAACCACAGTGAAAAACACAGAACCAATACAATATACCGTATTTTCACGAATAAAAGGCGCACCGGATTATAAGGCGCAGTATCAGTGAACGGTCAATTTTCAAACTTTTTTCATATATAAGGCGCACCGGATTATAAGGCGCACTTTTTTTTTTGGAACGTTGACCCGCGTGAGGTTTACGGGCAGTTGCTCATCGCGAACCCTCGGATGACAGTTCTGGCGGATACTTAATGCCAGGCATCCACTATCCAGTGGCACACAGTGGCATAACTGGCCCGGCTTTGCCTCCCGATCTTCGTGAAGGAGTGCTCTCCTTCCATCATCCAGTATTCCCACGTGATTCGCAGTTTCGCCTTGAAGGAACGATTGACACTTATGACCAGTGGTTGCACCCCTTTGGTCAAACCATCCAGTTAACTGTAAATTTTCAAACTATTTTCATATATAAGGCGCACTGGATTATAAGGCGCACTGCCAGTTTTTGATCAAATTTTCGGATTTTCAGTGCGCCTTATAGTCCGAAAAATACGGTAGTTGATACTAATACAACTGGTTTCCTTATTGCCCCTGGTTTTTCCAATTATTTGATTTATTGGCTTTAAAATACACTAATTGTCAATTAAGGATATGTTTTCCTGCAACCACTCAACCCCCCTGTTTTTCAAATTATTTGGTTAAAGTCTTAATTTAACAAATAAGCATTTATTACAGTGTGCTCAATTTAGACAGAACTTTATGAAAAACTATGATCATTCTAATACAAAATCCCAGGAGTATACATTCTAGTTGTGAGCCTTTGTAAACTGACTGATTCCATTCCATTCCATGACCACTAACCAGCATGCACTGACATGTTAGTGCATCAGTGTGCACCAGAGTTCATTGGTGCATGCCTCACTTAAATCCAATCCCAGGAATGGCATCAAGCAGTTTATTTAAAGGAAGACGTGAAGTGTGCTAATCACTAGATGTTCTTCAACTTCCTTGTAATCCTTGTTCCTGGGCCTCCTGGTTACCCTGCAGCTGAACTACCTTTTAATGACTCAGCTTGCCCCTGGATATCTCTGCCCCCCTTCCTTGCTGCTTGACCTCACATCTTCTTGATCTCCCATGTTTGACCCTGCTTCCGATACTAGTGCTTATTCGTGTATGACCCTGGCCTGGTTCCTGACCATGTCCTGTCTTCCAGTCGCCTGGCCATGTATGACCTTGGATCTAACTTCCAGACTGCATCTCTCTGCCTGCTCACACCAGACTGCTGATTGTGAGATATTCTCCTATCTGCATCTCTGTAGACTATCTCTTCTTATCATCTGCCGTCCAGGTTCCCGGCACCCATGCTACCCTGAGGAACATTTAGGGTTGTTTGGAGCAGAGCGGCAAGGGCATTTTTCTCGTCACTTTGGCCTCCACCCAGGTGTCTTCATGACACTTACATGAAGAGTTGCATGAATCTTGACTAGATATCAGGCATCAAGTGGTGTGACTGTTCAATTAAGACATTTCTCACTTATCCCACATCAGAGTCACTTTGCTAGGAAGAAGGCAGCACCCAGACTGGTTCCCCAACAGTTGAGCAACCATGAATCAAAAACAGATTCAGCATGAATAAACCATTTGAATTTCCCAGCTCTTGAGTTGTGACCCCAAACAAATTGCCATCCAGTGCCACCACACAAAGTGTAAGACCATTATAGTTAATGCTACTGTCATTTTTTTTCAGTAAAAGTTAAAGTAATGGGCAGATTTCATGATCTATTTTCCATGTACTTTCCCATGGGGAAAAAGCTGGTTAAGTCTCTGTTACAAGTGAGGAAAGGTATGTACTTTGGATTTGCTTTAAACACAACAGCTGCTAACTGAAATTTAACAGTTAGGCTGATGTCACATGATCTATTCTATCTCTGGTGATATGTCGCTAGCACCAGAACCACCAGAGGCTGATGCTTAGGTTAGGAAATATTGCTGGTGAGTGTTTACTCTGCTTTTAGCAGCTCCTGTTCCCTTAAGGCAAGCAAGCCTACCGGTACTTGGCTGCCACTAGGTCTTAGAACACAGTGCTATAGTTCCTGGCCAGATGGCACCAGGACTGGCTGAATGAGCCAAGCAAAGGATACCTGTAGTCTCGAGACTGGTCAGGCAGGTGACTGGCTGTTGGCAAAACTGTTGGGAAGTTCCAAGGACAGTTTTGTGGTCAGGGCAGGTAGCGGGCAAGCATAATTCTGTACACAGTTCTGAAGTCTGTACAGGTAGCTGCAGGCATAGTCCAGTAAAAACTCTGAGGTTAAAGCGGAGTTCCAGCCACAAAATTGACATAGTCGATTTTGGGCCATCCGCTTGCTTTTCGTCACCTGAAAAATAAAATGGATAGTTACAATTTTTTTTGTTTACTTACCTTGTTATTGAAGAAAAATATACTCACCTTTCCTCCACTTCCTCCCTCTGCGGCCACGGCCCGCGCCGTCACTTCCTCTTTGCATTGATTCCCCGGAGCTGAACGTCATCGATACCAGTAATCAATGCGCCTGCACCGGCCCCGCTCGTCAGTTCCGGTTTGGGCGTGTCATTCCCTTCTAAACAGCTTCTGGGCATGCCAAAAAGCTGTGGAGGGATGACGCGCTCGCACCAGAAGTGACGAGCGGGGGCCGGTGCAGGTGCATTCTGGGAGAGGAGGACACGGAAGAGGATGCAGAAGAGGACGCACTGGCTTCAGCTGCCCACATCCGAGATGGCAGCGCTGGAGAAGAAATTTTCAAGGTAAGTATTTCTTCTAAAAGGTAAGTGCGACCCGGGACAGTACAGAGGTTATCCATTGTGGAATGTACTAGCCCTGACTGTCCCGGGGGTATTTTTACTGAAAAAACTTTTTCGTGGCCGGAACTCCGCTTTAAGACAGGCAGCAGTCCAAAATTGCTGTCAGAGTACAAGGCAGGGGCCAGCAATGATGGATCCAAATGACATGCAACACAGAAGGTAGGGAAGTAGGTAGCAGATGTTATCACAAGCCCAGAGCTCTGGGTTTTGTGATGCCCAAATAGAATGCCAAAGCAGCATGGCCAATTATGAGGCAAGAGACAGGGCAGACTAAGCCAATCACTGCTTAGTAGACAGGGTGCTGCTAGAAACGTGCCACCACTGACCAATCAGGGTAGGTGGCATGTGGCATAGAAGAAGAAAGCGGCCACTGGCTGCATAGAATTGTGACTTATGCTCCGAGTGGCAGCTGCACGCTGCACGAGGAGTGGGAGAGCAAGCACATCCAACTCTCATAAAACTGGTGAGTTGTTGCCAGCAATAGTATTGCTCATGTGACATGACCCTTACTGCCTTACATGTTGTAGTTTTAGGCCAGGGAACTGAAGCACAGAGATCTTTACAGCTGGATCCCTGAGAGATAATAAACAGTTAACCGCTTGCCGACCGCCGCACGACTATTTACGTCGGCAGTCAGCCCCTCACAGGCAAAGCGACGTAGGGCTACATCGCTAGCCTGTGAGGCTCTAGGGAGCGAGTGCGCGCCGCCGGAGGAGCGCTCCTGCTCCCGTGCGGTCACGGACCCCCCCCCGCGCGTGTGGCCGGCGGACCCGATGTCCGCCGGGCACTCACGATTGTCCGTTAGAGCGGGAGAAAGGCAGGCGGCTGATGTAAACACAGCCGCCTGTCAGTCTCCCCTGTGTAAGAATGGAGATCTCTGTTCTTACACTAGTAGCCACAGCCAATCACAGTTAGAAACATGCCCCTAGGACACACTTAACCCCTCCCTCTCCAATACAGTTAACTCCTTCACTGCCAGTGTCATTTTTACAGTAACAGTGCATATGTATATGCAAAAGTGTCAAAAATGTCAGTCAAGGGTCTGATCTGTCCGCCGCAATGTCACAGTCCCGCAAAAAAAAAAATCGCAGATCGCTGCCATTACTCGTTAAAAAAAAAAAAACAACAAAAATGACAAAAATCTTTCCCTTTGTTAGTAAACGCGATAACTTTTGGGCAAACCATTTTTTTTTAGTTTCAATGGTTTTTATTGAATTTTTCAACAAAGGAAAAGAAAAGGTTACAAACAATAACAGCAGTGCAGCATTAAATTTAACATTCCACTTAGAGTAAATGACAAGGAGAGGCGTCAATAGACTTAGAGAACTAGTAAGGCAGATCCCTGTCTCAGGCATTTCATGGTATTAACGACAGGCCAGGTATCCGACATTCCCCCATCCCTCCCGGGATACCCCAGTGGGAGCAAAAACTGCATCCCGGGGGGAATGGTAATCTACTTATAATGAATGGTTATTGAGAAAAGAAGATACTGCCTCAGGAGTTTAATACATTAGCATGAAGGATGCTACAACAGTGGGAGAATGGTACAAATCAGCTGTGAAGCGTATGCATCCCATTTGCAGAACTAAAGCTTACTTTAGGATAAGAGGGAGATGGTTTCCATATCCCTTACTAAACTTGAGTACTGTAGTGAAGTCCATAACCCAGTATAAAGAGCCTCATTGGCATATAACTTCCTGGTCCTGATCCCCATAGCCCTATTGGGAGGGGAGGTAATAACAGTATCTAGGTGGCAGAGAGGTCAGGACCAGCCACAACATAATATCGACTAGATAACCCGGGGAGAGAGGAACTTCAAACCCATCTTCCCCATAAACTGTATTTAGCATATACCAAAAGGAATTCTACTAGCAACAAAAACAGAACCCCTCGTCGTGTGGTTCATTGTGAAAAGTGAAAGTTATCTCAATGAAGTCAGGCAAAAAGGCCCACTGGCCTAAAATAGGAGAAGAAAGAAAGAGGCCAGGGGGAAATGGAGAAAAGGAGAAGAGGGGGAAAAGAAAAGCAGTAGAAACGCTAAAGAACAGCCGGTCTCCAGGGCCGCAGATGGTTATCATTTAGTTCGGGTGCACGCCGGGAACCAATGAGATTCCCACATATGTGGCCCAAGGTTCCCAGATTCTTTCAAATTTCGACACAGTGTCCGTGAGCACACTCACCAATCTCTCCTGGGCCATAACCCATGTGATCTTATTGCGAATCTTCCGGATAGAGACAGTAGATTTCTTCCAAGCTCCTGCAATAGAGAGCCTAGTGCAGAGTAAAATGTATAGAATCAGCTTTTGGGTGTGTTTCGGCACCCCAGGAATTAGTGTATTTAGTAGGGCTATTTGGGCCGATTTTGGAATTCTGTGGTTAGTGACCTTATAGATCATATGAAAGATCCGATCCCAAGTGCCTCTTATACGTGGACATTCCCACCATACATGGATCATGGACCCTGAGAGCTGACATCCCCTGAAACACAGGGGTGAGGAGGAAGGATACATTCTGTGCAACCTCGTTGGCACCAAGTACCAGCGGGTTATGACTTTTAAGCTAGCTTCCATTAAAGATACGCTGCCTATCCCTTGAAAAGATCGGAAGCATGCCCTGCCCCATTCCTCCACATCCCAAGATTCCGCCAACTCCAATTCCCAGGCCTTCATATAAGGCAATTTGTCCCCTATGGAAGCAAGTGACAGGTATATCAGAGAGATGCCCCCTCTCTGTTCCCTGGAGTTGCAACACCATACCTCATATTCCGTAAAGGATAGGGGGGGAGTCTCTTTCGCTGAGATTGATGAGAGGAAATGGGAGATTTGATAGAAACGGTATGTTTCAGATTTTGGCAATTTAAGCTTGTCAGTACAATGTGCAAGTGAGAAGGGTCCGCTTTGCGTAAAAAAGTGTCCGATACGATAGAGGCCCTTGTCTAGCCACCACTGGAACGCCTTGATGTCCATTCCTGGGTGAAAGGCCGGATTGTGGAATAGATGAGATAATGGACACATGCTAGAGGTGAGGGATGGCAGACATCGTAGTTTGTCCCATAAAGCGAAGGAGGACGACAGGACCGGGGATAGAATGGGAGGTCTGTTTTTAGGGGGGCACCAGAGAAGGAAATCCAGTGTGTAAGAGGGTACTGCCTGTTTTTCTATTTGAACCCAATCCGGCTTTTCGTAGCGGGAGTATATTATGGATAGTTGAGACAACCTGGCGGCTTGATAATAGAGCCAGAAATAGGGGACTCCCAGCCCTCCTTGTTTCCTTGGGCAGTACAGAGTCTTGCGAGACAATCTGTATCCCTTGCCGCCCCAGATAAATTTTATGACAGAGTTTTGGAAAGAGCGTAACGGGGCTTTGAGAAGGGGGATCGGCAATGCTCTGAACAGGTAAAGGAGTCTGGGGAGCAGATTCATCTTTATAGCATTGATTCTACCCAACCATGATAAATGATGAAGTAACCAACCCTGCATTTCTTTACCCAAGACTTGGTAGATACTTGTGTAATTCGCTTTATGGAGATCTTCCAATTTGGCCGTCAGGTTAACCCCCAAGTATTTAATTTGCTTGTCTTTCCAGGTAAAAGCAAATGAAGATTTTAAACGTTGAGCCTCTACAGCATTAACGGAGATATTCAGAACCGATGATTTTGCCAGGTTAACTTTAAGGCCAGAGAATTTCGCAAAGTCTTCCAGCACCTTGCAAATGTTTGGCAGGGAGGTGGAAGGGGAAGTTACAAACATGAGTACATCATCCGCAAATAATGCACATTTATGTTCCTGAGGTCCGCACAACACCCCTTTTATATCCGGGTTGGTGCGGAGTGCAAGGGCCAGCGTTTCTATCGCTATGGCGAATATAAGGGGGGATAGGGGACAACCCTGCCTTGTTCCTTTCGAAATCGGGAATGCCCTCGAATAAAAGCCCTGGTATCTGATTTGTGCTGTCGGGTAGGAGTATAGAGACCTAATTATTCCCATGAAGTTATCCCCAAAGCCCCAGCGTTCCAGGATCGTGAATAAATACGGCCATTCGACCGAATCGAAGGCCTTTTGCAGATCTATAGAAAGAAGAATACCTTCCTGTGGACCTCTACCATCCCACCCAGTTTGCAATATGGAGATTATGTCAATAGCGCGTCGCACCTGGTCCGGACCCTGCCTCCCCGGGATGAAGCCTACTTGGTCCTTATGAATATAATGGTTGATGAAAGACGCTAATCTATTGGCCAGAATTTTAGTGAGGATTTTTAAATCATTATTGATTAATGAGATGGGTCTGTAATTACCCACCTCACCTGGGTCCTTGTCCGGTTTTGGAATGACGGAGATAAAGGCTATGTTGCTTTGCTTATCTATGGGAGTCCCACCTTTGAGAGTATTAAAAAACCTCGCTAGATAGGGGGAAAGCATCTCCGAGAAGGTTTTATAGTAAATATTAGAGAAGCCATCCGGGCCAGGGCAAGAGCCAACTTTAAGGTCCTTAATTACCAATTTAATTTCCTCTACAGTGAAGTTAGCTTCCAGGATATCCCTATGAGTCGTGGAAACACTAGGTATGGGCAAGTCCCGTAAAAAGTCATGCATATTGAGAGCTTTCCCGGAAGATTCAGACTTGTAAAGCCGTTCAAAGTAAGTTGAAAACTCCTCCATGATACGTTGTGGATTTTGGGTCCTACAACCACCACTTACAGATATTTTAGGAAGAGTCTGGAGTCTTGGTCTAGGTCTAAGGTTAAGAGCCAGCATAGAGCCCAACTTGTCCCTGAGGTTATAGAACCTGGCGCTTTGCCAGCGGAGGTGCTTTTCAGCCGAGTTGGTCAGAGCCAGGTTAAGTTCAGCCCTGGCCGCATCCAGAGCCCTTGCAGACACTGCGGTTGGGTTCTGTTTGTGGCAAGAACTAAGATTGGTGAATTCCTTTTCAAGCCGGTCAATATAAGATCGCCTATCTCGTTTAATGGTGGACGCAATTTGGAGAAGCTTCCCCCTGATTGTTGTTTTATGGGCCGCCCACAGAGTTGCGGGAGAAATCTCATCCACATCGTTCAGGGTAAAGTATTCCGAGATTGCGCGTTCGAGCTCGGCTACCCTACACGGTTCACTAAGTAATGATTCATTTAGTCTCCACTGGAAAGGTCCCCTAGGAGCGTGGGAGCGAGTCAGCCTAATGGTCACCAAAGAGTGGTCCGACCAGACCACATCCTTGATATCTGCTGAGGTCAGGGACGGGAGCAATGCCTGGGAAACTAACAAATGATCGATGCGGGCAAAAGTCTGGTGTGGGTGAGAAAAATGGGTATAATCCTTAGCAGTTGGGTGCATTTCCCTCCAGCTATCCACTAATCCCAATTGGTTTATCAGTTTGGCAACTTGTGAGCTATGTTTTGGTGGTTTAATCCCTCGTGAGCCCGGTGGTTTAGACTTGTCCAAGCCATAATCAAAAGCAGTGTTGGAGTCCCCGCCAAACACAATATGGCCTTCTAAGTGCGGCAGTAGCTTTGTAAACATTTTACGGAAGAAAGTGGTTTGATTTTGGTTAGGCGCATAGTAGGAGACAAAGGAATATAATTGCTCATCGATAGTGCCCTTAACCAAGATGAATCTACCCCCGGGATCTCCCATCTCAGAATGGAGGGAAAATTGACAGGATTTGGAAAACAAAATGGCCACACCTCGTTTTTTGTCGTTCGCATTGGCTAAATAGAACGTGGGGAATTTAGCGTGTAAGAACTGAGGTTTGTAAGATTTCGGAAAGTGAGTTTCTTGGAGCATTAAGACCTCCACCCTCCTATGGTGAAAGTCCTGAAGTGCTTTCCTTCGCTTCATGGGAGAGTTTAGACCCTGCACATTATGAGTCGCTATCCTGAGGTATGGTGCCGAACCTTTAGAACTAGCCATGGGGCAGAGAATGTGGATGCATCTGGAACACCATGTCACTTACCCGGACCCAAGGCGAGAAATCCTGCAAGGAGAATGGTCTGTGCTGAAGGACTTGCGTGCAGAAAACGTTCTGGGGCTCTTGATCCTGGAGACCAGCTGTGAGGGGATAGTAAGAGAAGTGGTGAAGAGAATATAGAAAAGAAGAAACAAGAGCAGACCTACATCCAAAAAGGATGTCAATTGTCGGGTCGAGGTCTGCAGCAACCCAACAAATTATGGTACAAAGTTCCTGCCCCCCAAAATGGGGAGGCTGGAGAAGATCACGAGAGAGAATCAAAATTTTCCCTCGTGATCAGTGGAGGCGCCATCCGGCCACCCCGGCAGGGCTCCCGCCCATAATATATGTCAAGAAAGAAAAATAACATTCAATGAAAAAACGGCCATATTAATCAGATGGTATAACGCCACCAGTTTCTCAGTTAATTATTGAAGAGCATGTGTCCCAGTCCATCGGGCCCCCGTACATTCCATACTAGGTGATTAACCGCAAGTGAAAGACGTAAGCAGCGATCGGGTATGTTGGAGACAATCCTATCCTGGGGAAATATACAAAAAAAAAAAAAATTTATAAAAATATTTTTCAGGAGTTAAATGTAGAGCAGTCAGTCGGCAGACAACAAGAACACAACAACTTGTCAGTCTCAGTGTATGAGGAGGAAGTCACTTATAGGAACAAAAAAGCTCCAGACGTGAAAAAGGAAGGAAAGTCAGTCGTAGACGATCAAGGAGGCTTGCTATCCTTGGAACGTTTGAAGGTCGACTTGTGCCACAGGGGAGCAATAGGACTAGACGGATTAGGGCGTTTGGAGGAACCAGAGCTCGAAGTGGGGGGGTTTGGGTCCGGTGCGTGAGGGAGCAAATGAAGGTGGTGAAGCAGATTTTCACCTTCTGGAAAGCTTGAGAAGGAGTAGGTCTTGTTCTTGTATGTGAACTTGAGCGCAAATGGGAATGCCCACCAGTATTTCAGTTCTTTCTGAGATAGAATGGACAAAAGCGGTTTTAGAGATCTCCTGCGTTGGATCGTGGACGGTGCCAGGTCGGTAAATATTTGTACTGGATGACCTTGACAGGTAAGTTGCGTAGCACTTCTAGCTCTGCTAATTATTTCTTCTTTTACTGAAAAGAAGTGAGGCTTGACCACAATATCTTTAGGATTGCCATCTCTCCTGGGAGGCCCCAGTGCTCTATGGGCCCTGTCCAGCTCCAATTTATGTGTGGGGATGTCCGGGATGAGGTCCTTAATAAACCCCTGGATGGCGGACGGAATGTCCGTGACAGAGTCAGGCAGGCCCCGCAGCCGAAAGTTGTATCTGCGGGACCTGTTCTCCAGATCCTCAACTTTAAGTAGTGCAGAGTCCAATTGTTCCTGCAGAGACTGTATGAGCCCTGTGTGCTGATTCGTTTTAGCCACTGTCACATCTAGTTTGCCCTCTATAGCTTCCATTCTGTGTCCCAGGTTTTGGAAATCCATTCTCATGTCAGCTGTGATTCTGTCAGCAATTTGGTTTAAGCCCCTATCCAATAAGAGTGACATTTTACTGAGTAAGTCATCATATGACAGTGGATCAGGTCTGCCTGCACCCATCATAGTGTGTACTCCTGTGGTGATGTGGGGGGAGGTGTAGTCAGGGGAGAAGGCCCCCAGAGTTCTGCTCAGAAGGGATTCTGTGGATGCAGGTGAGGGGGTCAGCAGCAAATGGGTACTCACTGTCCTCGGGGTCGCCTCCAGGAGACCCCCGGTCTGTTGTGCCGCCAGTGATTGTGCCTGTCCTCCCTCTTCCATCCCCTCGCTCTGAGGCGCCGGATCCGCCATCTTAGGAGGAGCGGTCTCCAGCAGGGATGCTTGAAATTGGCTCCGGAGGTCCCTGCGGACCCGGTTTGCGAACATATACCGGGTGCCGCTGTGATGTAGCGTGACCGGCAGCTGATCGCGATGCGGTGCGGGCCGTTTAATCCCTCGGGGCGGGAGAGTGTGCCGGAATGGCGCGGAGCTCCGGACTCAAGCGTCCATCTTGGGAGCTTCCGCGCATGCGCCCCGCAAACCATTTTTTTTATCAAACATATGTAGCATAAAACAAATTGGCCGAAAATGTTAAAAAATTTTGATTTTTACATTTTTTTGGGGGAATTTCATATAAAAAAAATGTGAAAAATATTGCTATTTTTGCAAAATTTACACTATTTTTTTTCTTATAGCGCATGATCAAAAAATCGCACAGGTGATCAAATACCACCAAATAAAAGCTCTGTTTGTGGGGAAAAAAAGGACGTCAAATTTGTTTAGGTACAGCGCAATTGTCCGTTAAAATCACGCAGTGCCGAATCGCAAAATAGGCTCTGGTCAGGAAGGGGGTAAAATCTTCCGGGGCTTAAGTTGTTAAAGATAGATGTAGAATGATATCAGCGCTCAAAAAACCTATCACTAAGCAGCTAAACACAGGTTCAAATACAAAACCAGTAGATAAAACATAAAGGATCAAACAGTGTACGCTAAAATAAACTGACACTGAGGATCCCGGCGCGGACCGAGCTGGTCTCGCTGCTCCCGTCGGAGCTATTCATTTGATACAACGCTGATACTACATCTACTTAAGAGTAAGAGGACCTTTACCTGGCCATTTTTGTGTTTTTTGTTCATTGAATAAAGTCATATCAGGTTTACACTATGGGCTGTATTTTGTTTCTCATGATTCCCATACAATTGCCTATGGAGGAGATTTAGCCTGGGAGTCTTTGGTCCTAGTGGTTTTGCATTCCATCTGAGGAGAGTGGATATCCAGTTGCCTGTTTCAATCGGGCTGAGGTGAGAGGCCACTTTGGAAGGTGGTGGGCTGTGTGAAGAATTTATGTCACTATCTGCACTTGGCACCACTTGTGTGTCCCATCAGGATTCTTATTACACACTTGAGGGCTGTCTGCATGGACCTTTACCTGATCTTTTCATGAACTTTCCCTTAGTGGAATTTTTATATGAGTGTTTTTTATTTTAGCGCTACACTGTTTGATCCTTTAAGTGGTTAAAGGGCTTTAAACCTCAGTTTTTTACCAAAAATGAAAATATTAATTTTAGGAGGACTAACTTGCTTAAACGCACACAGTACAATCATCTCAAGCAATGCTTTTATCACACCGTATATATGTCTGACCTTACTTTGCTCTAAAGATTACATATGAACAAAGAAATCATAAGATCAGACTGTACGTTCCTCATTTTACAGTCATTGTCTTGCATCTTCACCTGGGCACCCTGATTAAAAGAGACAAAGCGCTGATTAAGACAGGAATAGTTTTATTCTTCCTTGGATGTTCTAGTGGATCCTGAATATTGATAAGCGTTTAGCAGCAAGCAGGGGGATCTAGATATACCACCTAGCTATATAAACATAAAGAATTATTCAAGAGGCCTTAGTCTCTCTCCATAAATTATGCATCCCTATCAAATACCTCATTAAATGTTTACAAAATAAGGACATGGAGGGTGATTAAAAGATTTACGTGGTGAAAGGGAGAGGTGTTTGGGGTGTATTTGAAACTTCAGAGAACACATACTAAAATGTGTCAGCTTTACAAAGACAGGTTAATCATCACATGTGACAAATACCTAACTTCTATCACCTCTTTCAACATTGTGCCTGTGAATGAGGCTCGCTATGGACACCAGATAACAGTTAGATTTTCCTTCATAATCCAACCATCCATCTTTAATTTTATAAATATCAAGTGCAGACTGGCAAGCCTACTTGTTATGAGTGTACTGTATATGTGTATACATGCAACAGACAACCAGGTGCCGATGCTCTAAATACTAAAAAGCATCAGGGAAAAAACTAGAATCAAAGAGCAACAATAAAGTGCAACTAAAGGCTCCTGTATGGCAGTTTACGTAAGTCCCAAAACCACTTACTGTGTGATAAATAAACCCCATGAAGTAAACTATAACTTCCTTTACCTTTCTTGATTGGCTCAAATCCTCCTTCATTTATGTCTCACACATACTTGCCAACAGTCCCGAATTTGCTGGGACAGTCCTGGTTTTTAGCTAAAAAGCCTCACCTATGTTCCAAGTGGTGTCCAGGGAATATAGGCCCACTGAATGTTTTTATGTGTTAGTGCAAGAACACAGTCACTTATCCTGAAAGTCTGCTGACACTGTGTTGCAGTACCTCCCCACTCCATTGGTGCATGCTGTACAGAAGGGGAATCTCTCATGGGCACACACAGGTTTCTGTGCCTGTATAATCCTATCACGTGACATTGTGAGTGGGCTCAAACCCTCCATGTCTGCCCTTAGCATGTATTTCTGACACCTACCAGCAAACAGGAACAGAGAATCTGGAAGAAGGTGGTGTTAAGGTAAATGCACAGAGGTTTGCTAGGGGCCAATGGAGACTGAGGTGTGCAGGGGGGATGTGTGTGTGTGTGTAAGGGGGGGGCATTGGAGGCATTGGTGTGCTGAAGGGTAGCATTCAGAGACGTGCGGCGAGGTCACTCGCTGGTGAGGCACTGGCTAGTACCAGAGCAAGATGCAACCCCCACATTATTTAGTGAATAAACCCACACATCACCATTTAGTGAATAAACCCACACATCACCATTTAGTGAATAAACCCCACAGCAACATTTAGTGAATAAACCCCACATCACTATTTAGTGAATAAACCCCACAGCAACATTTAGTGAATAAACCCCACATCACTATTTAGTGAATAAACCCCACAGCAACATTTAGTGAATAAACCCCACATCACTATTTAGTGAATAAACCCCACAGCAACATTTAGTGAATGAACCCACACATCACCATTTGGGGGACCTACATTATTGTCAATACATTATAGGACATATATATCTATATTGGGGGATCACCTTCTTATAAACTCTCCATGCTTATGTGTTTTTTTCCATTAGGAAGCTACATATCCTCTCTTCATGGTGCCATCTGAATAAAATATAGACCAGTGCATTTGGAGCTATACGATATAATAAAGATTAAATATATATATATATATGACATAGAAGCATATAGATACATATATAGTACATGCACTGGTACATGCACTGGTACGCCCTATAAGGTGATTATTATTCCATGTTGGATATATGGTCCACGTCTACCACACAACTGCAACCTGTGAACATCTGCTGACCTATAGGTCCGCACCATTTGGGGTTAGTATGCAACACATCTATCTAATATCATATTGACTAAATGGTCTGTTTGTGAAATATGTCAACTCGCCACACGTTTAAATATATCATGTTATGTGAAATGCATTAGACATATGTGTATATATATACATACTTTTTGAAAATTCTTTTCATACAACTTATACGTAGAACACTAGCTGGTTCTCTGGTCTCTTAAGCCCTGAAGAAGCGAAGTCAAGCGAAAACACGTTGGCTGTACAGGGACCATATCCATCCAATTCCTGACTGAGAGTCCACTATCTGGTTACTTATCCTGTGTTTTCCAATTTTAACTCCCCTTTTTCTTTTTTATACAATCATTAGTGTATGTGTGTCTTCTAGGCATGTTTTTTCATGATTTTTATGTAATACCCAATAAATATGCATTTTAAATTCATTACTGTGTGGCGTTGAACATTTGACTATCTCATTTGGGCCCTTAAAACCCCATTTTTTTCTGTCAATTTTTCTGTACATTATGCAGGGGTGTGGCCCACATTTTACGGCACTTGTTTTTTGAATAGTGAATAAACCCCACATCACCATTCAGTGAATGAACCCCCACGTCAACATTTAGTGAATAAACCCCACATCACCATTTAGTGAATAAACCCCATAGTGTAGCTGAGCGCTGCAAGATGAAAATTGTAATCTTCATCTTCAGACAATTGGCTTAGGTTTAAAAACCTTTGTGCCAGGACGCAGGCAGTCAATCAGATTCCCCCACACAAACAAGCGTCTGGTTAAAGGAGTCTATTGGACAGCAGATTTTTATTTTTTATTTCTGCATTCTGTAGCAGCCCTGTAAATGCTGAGATTTCACTGATAAAGTACAGGGCTGGTACAGAATGCAGATATAAAAAATAAAAATGACACTGTGCCCTATATAGATACCAACAGTCCTGATTATGTAATAAAGTCCTTATGTTGGTAAATTCGTAAACTATGAGAACTAATGAAAGTGCCACATATAATCTAATAATAAAAAAAAAGAACCTGAACCATTCTCTGATTATATAGATTATATATGGCACCTTCATCATTCTCATAGTTTACTATTTAACCAGCATAAGGACTTGTTTTAGCGTATGTACACAGCGTTCAAACCACACATGTGAGGTATCGTCGTGACTGTTCGAGTGAGAGCAATAATTCTAGCACTAGACCTCCTCTGTAACTAAACATGTAACCTGTAAAAATGTTAAATCTTCGCCTATGGAGATTTGTAAGTACTGAAGTTTGGCCCCATTCCACAAGTGTGTGCAATTTTAAAGTGTGACGTGTTAGGTATCTATTTACTCAGCGTAACATCATCTTTCACAATATAAAAAAAAAATCAGGCTAACTTTAGTGCTTTTTTTTTTTTATTCATGAAACATTTTTTTTAAAATAAAAATGCGTTTGAAAAATTGCTGCACAAATATCGTGTGACATAAAAAGTTGCAACTACAACCACCATTTTATTCCTAGGGTGTCTGCTAAAATATATATATCTATATGTAGATCTATCTATCTATCTATCTATCTATCTATCTATCTATCTATCTATCTATCTATCTATCTATCTATCTATCTATCTATCTATCTATCTATCTATCTATCTATCTATCTATCTATCTATCTATCTATCTATCTATCTATCTCTATATATTTCTATCTCTATCTATATATTTCTATCTCTCTCTCTCTCTATATATATATATATATATATCTATATCTATATACTTAGATATATATATCTATATCTATATATAGATATATCTATATGTAGATATATATATTTTAGCAGACACCCTAGGAATAAAATAGTGGTTGTAGTTGCAACTTTTTATGCATATATAGAAATAGATATAGATATATATAGATATAAATGTTTGGGGGTTCTGAGTAAATTTCTAACAAAAAATTTAGTATCTGGGGGGTCTAAAAGGTATACCTGTGAAGTTTCAGCTCTGTAGCATGTCCAGAACCAGAAAAAAAGATAATTTTTCAGTAGTAGTAAAAAAACATCTGAACTTGTGTATACGGGTATATATACACACATACTTATATGTATATACACACCTAGACATATATAGGTGTGATAGTAGCAGAAATATATGCTTGCACTAATTAAATCATTTACACTAATATGGTTATGCTCCTATAAAACTTATATATGTCTAAGTGTAAAATACATATAAGTCTGTGTGTGTACACAAGTTCAGATGTTTTGCCTGCATCCAAAAACCCCCAAAAAATGCCTGCAACGTTTTTTTTTTTTTTGACGCTAGCGTTTTTTTGGGCATTTTTTGGGTTCTTTGGAGGCAGGCAAAACATCTGAACTTGTGTATAGTGGTATATATATAAAAAATGCCCAAAAAAAACGCCTGCTATTAAACCGGCAAGGTGTGAAAAGCGAGAAGCCAACATCCTGTGCTGAAAGTGTTCTAATACAAATAATCTTTTTTTTCTGGTTCTGGACATGCTACAGAGCTGAAACTTCACAGGTACACTTTTTAGACCCCCCAGACACTAAATCCAAAGAATTTTTTTTTTTTTTATTTTTTTTTTTCAATAATTGTCTCTCTATCAAAAATCTATCAAAAATGACAATTTTTAAGAACTTTTTTTGTGTGATTTTGTGTCTGGGGGGTCTAAAAGGTGTACCTGTGAAGTTTCAGCTCTGTAGCATGTCCAGAACCATAAAAAAAGATCATATAGGTTTAAAAGGGGGGTCCCACCATCCCTGCTCTACTGAAAAATTATCTTTTTTTCTGGTTCTGGACATGCTACAGAGCTGAAACTTCACAGGTACACTATACACAAGTTCAGATGTTTTGCCTGCCTCAAAAAAACCCCCAAAAAATGCCTGCAACAACACACCTGGGCGTTTTTTTTTTTTGACGCTAGCGTTTTTTTGGGCATTTTTTTGGGTTCTTTGGAGGCAGGCAAAACATCTGAACTTGTGTATAGTGGTGTATATACACACATACTTATATGTATATACACACCTAGACATATATAGGTGTGATAGGAGCGTAACTATATTGGTGTTAATTATTTCATTAGCGCAAGTAGTTTTTTCTGCTCTTTTCACACCTATATATGTCTAGGTGTATATATACAGACATGGGTGTGTGTATATATACCCCCTATACACATGTTCAGATGTCATGTCTGACTCCAAACATGTGCTCAAAAAAGCACTAGCAACGCCTGCAGCCAAAAATGCTGGCGGCGGCGAAGCCATATCCCTGCAGCGAAAGTGACACAAGAGAAACTAGCTTTTCTCTATAGCAGTCACCCTGATATGGAAGGGTTTGGTCACCCTGCCATAGCAGTCACTGTCAGTTCACCCTACACTACATTACGGTCACCCTGACACTTCACACTTTATCTACAGAAACTGAATAAATTAAAGCTAACTTAAGTGTAAAGGAGCACTCTAACTACACTAGATATCCCTTTCTTCACACTAATAAATGCTAAATGACACTTTTAAAGTAAAATTAGCAGAACTGCTTCCACTCTCTTCCATGTCCTCTATAACAATGCTAGGAATTTGGCGGGGGCTATCTTACATACTGGGGGGCGTATTCACTAATGATTGAACTATGGACCCCCTAGTCACTCCAATCACATTCCTAGCATTCTTCTGCCCCCTCAATTGGCTTTTGCTAATGGTTCTGGTCCAATCACAGGCTTTTAAAGCCCATTTCCTGAACCATTGCATTTTGGTCGGTTCTGGTTGCCGAATTCCGAACTTTTTGGGCAAAAAGTTCTAAATTCGGCCGAACCCCGAACCGTTCGATCATCCCTACTACAAACAGGTTCACACAGGCTGCGCAAGGAGCCCCGTATCTCTGGAACATTAGGAGCTAGGAGCCCCAAATGTTGACCAGTGGTGGGGTACCTACAGGCTATAGTCCTGTGAGAAGGGAGCAGGAGGTGGGGCCAAGATGTGCTGAGTGTGTCTATGCGTGCCCGCATATATTCCCCCATAGCACATGGCTCGCTATGGGGGCACATGCAGAAGAGGAGTAGTGAAGTTTGTTGGTGGAGGACCCCAGAAGATGAGGTAAGGGACCACTCTGTGCAATACTATTCCACAGAGCAGGTAAGTATAACATGCCTATTATTATAATTAAAGCCTTTACAACCGCTTTTAATACAATTAGTAACAACTGTTACGCTGAGCGCTCTGGGCCCGCTGCTGGCCTCGGAGCGCTCACATCGTATACCCCCAGGCAGCACTCCAGCGTCTCGGCGTGTGCGTCCCCGATCTCTAGGGCGCGCGCGCGCCGGGACTCTTAGATTCAAAGGGCCAATGCACCAGTGATTGGTGCCTGGCCCAAAGTGGTTATTAAGGGTTAAGGTTTGTGAGAGGCAGTGCTGACTTAATTAGGCTTCACCTGTGCACTGCCCATAAATACCTTCTCCTCCCACAGCTTCCTGCCGGATCTTTGTGCCTTGTGCCTCTGAGAAAGCGTTCCCTACTGTGTTAGTTTGCCTTGCCTGTTGCCGAACCCATTGCTACCGACTACTCGCCTTTGAACCTTTGCCGCCTGCCCTGACCTCTGCTACGTCCGACTACGCTCTTGCCTACTCCCTGTGTACCACGCCATATCAGCCGCCAGAGAGGTCAAGTTGTTACTAGGGGACACGACCTGGTAGTTACCGCCGCAGCAAATCCATCCCGCATTGCGGCGGGCTCTGGTGAAGACCAGTAGCTGCTTAGAACCGGTCCTCTGGTACAACCCGCGTCATCGCCTCTCTGGTCTGGAGGATCCACTACCAGTCCTGCCGGTTCGTGACAACAGCATTTGAAGAGGTATGAAAGAACATGATTTCTTGTGTGTGCTTAGGATAGCAAGATTTCAACAGTGACTGCTGTCAGGGCCATCTTACCAAATGGGCACGCTGGGTAATTACCCAAGGACCCCACTTGCCCGGGGGGCCCCACCTGCCCACCGACCCAGCCCCAGCCAAGAATTAGTCCCGATTTCCGTGTGCATCCTGCAACTGAACTTTGCAGGTGGCAGGCCCCTGTCGGCCCTGCGCTGCTGTCAGGCCACTTGGGCTGTGGAGGGGGAGCCCACAACTGCAGGAATGCCTGTCCGCCTCCACAGGAACAGGCACACACAGGACAGTCGAGTCTGACTCCCGTCCGTGTGTGTGTTCACCGGAGCCAACTTGGAAGCTGTCATTAGCCTGGCACTGCTGTACCAATAAATATCGTCTTATCGGTAATTTGCATTTTTATTCATGTGGGTGTTTGTGTAGGGAGGGTCCCAGTGCACTGCATTGCCCGGGGGCCTTTAATGCTCCTAAGATGGCACTGACTGCTGTCAGTATTTTCTTATAATGGTGGTTACTGGAAAATACAACCTAATTGTCAAATTGATGCTTATTGCCCATAGATCAGGCTGACCAGCCTTGTCTATTATGCAGCCCACAGCCAGATCAGCCTCCCCATCTACAGTAAAAGCTGAAGTAGATCTAAACCCTTAACTCAGTGACATTTAGTTTGCTGAAGTACTGTGTATCATGAAATCGCTATCATTTTTCCACTAAATAATGTTTTCGCCCTTTTAATCCTCTGTTGCATTTCAGTATGCGCTATTCTCTGTAAATATGCTTGGCTCAAAGCTGCACCAGCTTTAGAAATGCATGTTCAGGGTGTGCCCCCCCCCCCCCCCCAGCTCTTTGTTTGTTTGTTATGCATTTCAGTATTGCTGATCTCCTCCAGCCTCTTTCAGCCACTGGGCTGGCTTACTTATAGAAGGGTGGAAGGGTGCCAACACAGCTAGAAACAGTTGTAATCCCATAACAGGAAGTGCCTGAACAAGGACCTTCATGGCTGGATCATCAGGTATCTAAAAAATCCACAAACTTAAAAAGGTTGCATCAACCTTTGGAATTAAAATAACATGGTAAAGCTTATATGAGATTTTACATACAAGTTTAAAGGGGTCGTAAAGTCAGAAGGTTTTTTTTCTTAAAGCATTCTATGCATGAAGATAAAACGCCTTTTGTGTGCAGCAGCCCCCCTCAGCCCCCCCCCCCCCCTAATACTTACCTGAGCCCCATCTGGACCTGGCGATGTTGCAAGAATGTCCTATCTGGCCAGGACTCTCCCTCCTCATTGGCTGAGATGGCAGGGTGGCGCCATTGGCTCCCGCTGTTGTCAGTCAAATTCAGTGAGCCAATGAGGAGAGAGAGGGAGCAGGGGCGGGCCACGGCTCTATGTCAGAATGGACACAGGGAGCCGTGGTTTGGCTTGGGTGCCCCCATAGCAAGCTGCTTGCTGTGGGAGCACTCGGCAGAAGGGAGGGGCCAGGAGAGCCAAAGAGGGACTAGAGAAGAGGAAGATCTGGGCTGCTCTGTGCAAAAAACACTACACAGAGCAAGTAAGTATACCATGTTTGTTATTTTTAACTAAAAAAAAAACAAGACTTTATTATTACTTTAAGAATGCTCCATTCCCATATAGATATTAGCCTGTATACCTCTATATAATAAACCTAGCATCAGATGTGTTTTTTTACAGTAGGTGCATGCATGTTAACCCTTTTTCTGCCCCCAACGTTTGTCATATGTCAGCAGCAGCATGGGTTTTACGCACACTCCCAACTCCTAGAGCAGCTGCTTATGCATGTAAATCTGACAAGCCAAGTGTTGGCTCACAGGTGGAAGCGATCCGGTGGCTGTAGTGTGGTCCTCCCGTCATGTTTTCTGGGCTAATCTATGCCACCTGTGGGCCCCCCCCCCCCATGCCAGATTCTGCCAGGTAGAAGGGAGGGAGACCAGTGAAGATTTTTTCGCTGATCTCCCCTAACTGGAACAAACACTTACATTATGTCACTTCTGGTTTCGACTGTCACTTTTCCTGGCCGCTGTGACCAGGAACCTGTAACAACAAAATAAAGTTAAAGTGTTTGTTACACCAGCATTATATATTCCTGATATGTTCCTGCTGTACCATGTACTTGTATGAAAAGGTATCCTGTCCTCTTTGTATTGCTTCCTTTGTGTGAAATACCTGGTGTTCCTACCAGTCCCTCTGCTTTCCTATTAAGAAACCGACCACACTAGGCATGGAAGCACACTGTGGTCAGTTCTCAAGCTGTGCTGAGAACTCAGCCTGCTCTCCTCCAATGGGCAGACTTCTCCTGAAAACTCCCCCCCCACAACCCCTGCACCGCCATTCACTGGCTCCCAGTGCTGTCAATCAAAGCCAGTAACGGGGGAACAGGGGGTGGGGCCAAATCCCTCTGTCTGTGTCAATGGACGCAGCAGCAGAGCTCAGGAGCGAGCACACACAAGTGCCCCCATGGCCTGCACCTTCCTGTGGGGGCAGTGAAAATAGAGGAGGAGCCAGCAGTGCCAACAGGGGACCCAGAAATAGGACATTCAGGGCCTCTCTGTGCAATGGAATTGCACAGAGCAGTTTACTATTTGTTATTAAAAAAAAAACTACTTTAAAACTCCCTCAAAATTTGTTGGGCCCCTTGCACCCTCACGTACATGCATATACAAATGTAAAAACATGGGGGCGCCTCCATCCTAAAATGTTGGCTGCACTACACATGTTACACATCACTGCACACGCCGAAGTGAGAGCAATCATTTTAGGCCCAATATTCACAGTTAACTCTAATCCGATAACCTATAAGAGTTTTTAAGGCATCACTGTTGCAAATTTTTGGTACTGTCTCAACTGTTATATTTTACCAGAAAATCAGGTAATGTATTATATTTCCGTGCCCTCAAACAAACTTTAATGTCATTTTTTTCTGAAAAGTTGAGCTTGATAAACCATTGCACTAATATTAGTTTACAAATAATGCGCTGTGTCTCTAAGTATCGTGTGTTACAATAGGTGAATAAAAGTATTACACAATACCCTAAATATAATGGTAAAGTACAAATCCATACCTCCCAACTTTTGAACTTCAGAATGAGGGACACTAGAGTGAAAAGACCTGCGGCACGCTACGGCGCAAATAATTGTGGGCGTGATCAAGCACCTAGCAGTGGTAGGGGCTTAACAGATATGTTTAAACAAAACCCTTGTACAGTACCTATAAAATATGCATTAATTGCTTTGTCTGAGCCTACCTAAAGAAGAACTTCATTAAAATAATCAGGGACTGCATAGCAACCCGCAACTGTTGAGACAATAAAGAGTTGGGTGAAAAGTATATAATGAACAGTATTGTGCATATAGTGCAGGAGTGTGTAAAGCAGAGCACATGGGGTTGGGGAGTGCTGCAGTCAGTGATGGGTTTAGGATACATAACGTAGGGGTCCAGGAGTGCATAATGCACAGAATACAGGGTCCAGGAGTGCATAGTGCACAGTATGCAGGGTCCAGGAGTACATAATGCATAGTGTGTAGGGTCCAGGAGTACATAATGCACAGTGTGCATTGAACAGGAGTGTGTAATGCATAAAAAGAGTCAGGAGTACAAAACAGAGTGCAGGAGACAGGGGTGCATAACTCACAGTGTAGGGGTAAGGAAAGGGCAAAATTCCTCCCACATACAAGAGATGGTCAGAGACTGTGGGCATGATACAAGAGACTGTTGGAGACTGCGGGAATGATACAAGAGACTGTCGGAGACTGCGGGCATGATACAAGAGACTGTCAGGGTCTGTGGGCATGATACAAGAGACTGTCAGGGACTGTAGGCATGATACAAGAGACTGTTGGAGACTGCGGGAATGATACAAGAGACTGCCAGAGACTGCGGGCTTAATACAAGAGACTGTCAGGGACTGCGGGCATGATACAAGAGACTGTCAGAGACTGTGGGCATGATACAAGAGACTGTCAGAGACTGCGGGTATGATACAAGAGACTGTAGGCATAATACAAGAGATGGTCAGAGACTGCAGACATGATACAGGAGATGGTCAGAGACTGCAGACATGATACAGGAGATGGTCAGAGACTGCAGATATTGTAAAAGATATGGTCAGAGACTGCGGACATGGTACAAGAGACAGTAAGAGATTACGGACATGGTACAAGAGACTGTCAGAGTCTGTGGGCATGATACAAGAGACTGTCGGAGACTGCGGGCATGATACAAGAGACTGTCAAGGACTGCGGGCATGATATAAGAGACTGCAGACATGATACGGGAGATGGTCAGAGACTGTGGACATGGTACAGGAGATGGTCAGAGACTGCGGAAATGGTACAGGAGATGGTCAGAGACTGCACACATGATACAGGAGATGGTCAGATACTGCAGACATAGTACAGGAGATGGTTAGAGACTGCAGACATGATACAGGAGATGGTCAGATACTGCAGACATAGTACAGGAGATGGTTAGAGACTGCAGACATGATACAAGAGCCTGTCAGAGACTGCAGACATGGTACAAGAGATGGTCAGAGACTGCAGATATCATAAAAGATATGGTCAGAGACTGCGGACATGGTACAAGAGATGGTCAGAGACTACGGACATGGTACAAGAGACTGTCAGAGACTGCGGGCATGATACAAGAGACTGTGGGCATAATACAGGAGACTGTGGGCATAATACAAGAGACTGCGGTCATGATACAAGAGACTGTCAGAGACTGCGGGCATGATACAAGAGACTGTGGGCATAATACAAGAGACTTTGGGCATAATACAAGAGACTGTGGGCATAATACAAGAGACTGTCAGACTGTGGGCATGATACAGGGGTTGCTGGAGACTGTGGACATGCTTCAGTAGTATGTGAGAGACTGGAGACATAGTACATGACATATTTTAGATAAGTGTTTGTCTCCTAAAACATAAAATGCTGTTAAAGTCCAATTTGCTTGAAGTATAAAATAACATGAATGATTCCTTCCATTGAATATGTGCCAGCAGTGTAAGGGTTACCTGCAATGTACTTTCTCTGTCTCTGCAATGTACTCTCCTCTGGCAGACGATCCCCGGTCAGGCAGTGATGTACCTCCTCCCCCCGCCCCCCTGTACAGAAAACCATCACAGCAGGAGGAGGAAGGGCGGCTTCGGTGTACTCCTACACACACTGACTGCAGAGGTATCCCTGGAGACATCCGGCTGCAATGCAAAGTGTTGTCCGCGGCGTGCGAGAACCAAGACCTCTCGCACATGCCGCGGGCATTCCGGGACTCAGCCCTGATTGGCTGGGATCGCGGGACAGGGATCAATTTGCGGGACTGTCCCGGCCAATCAGGGACAGTTGGGAGGTATGCAAATCATATACAAAAACAAATATTTTCAATATTTCAAATCAACAGAAAAATTCAAAATGCAAAAAAAAGAGTTCATAAGTGAATAAATATAAATTCATAAACCAATTGTTGTTCAAATAAAGTCTATCCAAGTGCTGGAAAAAGTGCTCTGTGCTACAAAATTTTAAAAGTGCTTCTATGCCATAACTGTGGCACAAAATTCATAGATAAATCGACTTGACACATGACAGTAGCCTCTTTGTTGCCTGTTTGTGTATCTGTGTATTAAAATTTGATCTTTTGGAGAAAAAAAACTTTCTTAAAATGTAAAAAAATGATGAATGTTTTTTTATACATTAAAGAGGAAGTAAACTCAAAAAAAAAATCCGAGAAAAAAAAAGCCCTGTAAAGAGAAAGGCATAATGAGCTAGTATGCATCGCATACTAGCTCATTATGCAGTACTTACCTTAAAACGAAGCCCCCGCCGTGCCGCCACCTCAGCGACAGGACGGCGACATGTCCTGCCGTCCCGCTTCCGGGTTCGCGTCCTCCGGCCATCTGATTGGCCGGAGGCGCGATTACATCACTCCCGCGCATGCGCGCGGGAGCCGCCGTTCACGGCACTGAGCTCTGAAGGAACGGCACGGGTGGCCGTTCCCTCAGAGCGCCTGCGCCGATGACGTCATCGGCAGTTTGCGCTGTAAATATCTCCTAAACGGTGCTAGTTTGGGAGATATTTATAGCACCTATAGGTAAGCCTTAATATAGGCTTACCTATAGGTACAAGTTATACAAGAGGGTTTACAACTTCTTTAAACAGCCTTATTTTGTGTCTGGCTTAAATATCGGTCGAACACTCCTTATTTTGCTGCTTTTTCTAATATCCTACCCCCATTATGTTTTTGCTAGTTAGTGGGCATGAAGGAGGTGGGAAGGAGTGGGCTGTCATTTAGCACTGTGTATACGCCCACATGTGTGACTTCATAGTCACATGGGCTGCTCAGATCTGATAGGGAGGAAATACTCAGCATAGAAACTCACTGAGAACTGAGCATGTGCAGAGCTGCCAACACTGCTCTGCAAAATCCTCAACTGTGGGCACATGGACAGAAGGTGGAGATAGAGAGCAGTAGGATCAACCAGTTTTTTTTTTTGCAGAATACAGAAAATGAATCTCATAGTGTGTGAGTATGAACAGCATGTCATACAACATTTATTGATAGGTTTTAATGATATGGGTTTAATGACACTTTAAATCAGGGCTCAACATTTCAAGTCCTTAGCTACTAGCCAGGCCTTAAGGGTTACTTGCCAACAGTTTCCCACCCCTAGTTACTCCCCTAAACATGCCCTCATAAATAAGGCAGATCTCTGTGACAAAGATGGATGTAAGGACTCCCTCATTTTGATGGCAAGGTCTATGATATGGCTAATACATATGGATATATGGAGTGTACTTTGTGAAGCATCTGCCTCATGTATACAGTGGTCCTAATAGAGACCCCATTTACGTTGATGTAATATTAGATGAGGAACGTGTCTGGTGCCTGTAATTTTGAGAGGATACTGACTGAATTCTCCCCCAAATCCACATATTTGCAGTTACCCTTTTGCATATAACCTCTTGCATTTATCTGCCTGCACTGATCTGCCCCTCAACGCATGTGTCTGCCAAGGTCTCTATCGCAGCTGGAAATACAGGTCTGTTTTGGTCTCTCTGGCCCTGAGGAAGCCCTATCGGCTCGCTGGAGACCCTAGACCGGGCTATCTAGAGACCGTAACATCTAATGAGATACACTGTATCAGCATTTGAACTGGCTAAAAGGGCGTGTCCAAAGGGTGGTAATAAACAGCGCATACTCAGACTGGTCTGAGGTAGTAAGCGGGGTCCCCCAAGGCTCAGTATGGGACCAACCTTGTTCAATTTATTCATAAACAGCATTGAGGTCGGAGTCAGTAGTTCAATAGCAGTTTTTGCAGATGACACAAAATTGGGCAGGGCAATAACGGCACAGCATGAAGCAGATATCCTACAGGATGACCTGGACAAAATAACGGAGTGGGCAACGACTTGGCAAATGAGGTTTAACGTGGAGAAGTGTAAGGTTTTGCACTTGGGGACTAAAAACATAAAAGCACAATACACGTTAGGAGGGGAACCCTTGGGGGGAATCAAAAATGGAGAAAGATCTGGGAGTCTTGGTTGATGATAGACTAGGCAACAGCATGCAATGTCAAGCGGCAGCTGCCAAAGCCAGCAGAATATTAGCATGCATAAAGAAAGGGATGTATTCCTGAGATAAGACTATAATCCTTCCACTTTATAAAACTCTGGTCCGACCGCATCTGGAGTATTCTGTCCAGTTCTGGTCGCTAGTCCTCAGGAGGGATGTGTTGGAGCTGGAGAAAGTCCAGAGAAGGGCAACTAAACTAATTGGGGCATTGGAGGACCTTAATTATGAAGAGCGTCTGCAATCGCTTGATTTATTCTCCCTGGAGAAGAGACGCCTGAGGGGGGACATGATAGCAATTTTTAAATATCTCAATGGGGATCTCAGCTTAGAAAAAAAGCTGTTCAGTCGAAGGGATTGCATGAGGACTCAGGGGCATACAATGCGATTAGAGGAGAAGCGTTTTAACCTCAGGCAACGTGGGGGGTTCTTTACTGTTAGGGCTACAAGATTGTGGAATTCTCTACCACAAGAGGTGGTTTCTGCAGGTAGTATGGTGGCTTTCAAAAGACTATTGGACGTGCATCTCAAGGATCAGAACATTCAGGGGTATGTGAGATGATTACAGCCACACACACCTACACAGGTTGAACTGGATGGACTATTGTCTTTATTCAACCTCACCTACTATGTAACTATGTAGCATTCCCTATGGGAATATATTTCTACATATGCGTTTTTCTTTTATCCATTCCTTCTATGTATTTATAGTATGTTTTGTTTTTTGTCTTTCTTATATATATATATATATATATATATATATATATATATATATATACATATATATATATGTTTGTTCAATAAAGAAAGTAATTTTTAATTATATGGTGTGATAATTGTGATCATCCTCTCTCCAATTGCCCATACAAAGCCCCATCTTTTTCTTAGTATTTTGTTGTACCCTCATAAATAATCTCATGAAATGACACTGTTAAATGTTTTATGCAGAATTAAGTTACAAAAATAAATGTTAACAACTGTATCAGTGCCCATCAATGCAGCCTATCAGTGCTTATCAGTGCCCATCAGTGCAGCCTTTTAGTGCCCATCAGTACAGCCGATCAGTGCCCATCAATGCAGCCTCATCAGTGTCCATCAATGCAGCCTCACCAGTGCCCATCAATGCAGCCCCACCAGGGCACATCAATGCTTCCTTATCAGTGTCCATCAATGCTGCCTCATCAGTGTCCATCAATGCAGCCTTATCAGTGTCCATCAATGCAGCCTCCTCAGTGCTCATAAATGCAGCCTCACCAATGCCCATCAGTGCAGCCTCATAAGTGCCCATCAATGCAGCCGTACCAGTGCCCATTAATGCAGCCTCAACAGTGCTAATCAATGCAGCCTGATCAGTGCCTTTAAATGCAGCCCCACCAGTGCCCATCAATGCAGCCTGATCAGTGCCCATCAATCCAGTGCTCATTAATTCAGCCTCACTAGTGCTTATCAGTGCAGCCTCATCAGTGCCCATAAATGCCGATCAATGCAGCATTATCAGTGCCCATAAATGCCCATCAATGCTGCCTCACCAATGTCCATCAATGCAGCCTGATCAGCACCCATCAGTTCAGCATTACTAGTGCCCATCAGTGCAGCCTCATCAGTGCCCATCAATGCAGCCTCTCCAGTGCCTATAAATGCAGCCTCATAAGTGCCCATAAATGCCCATCAATGCAGCCTCACCAGTGTCCATCGGCGCAGGCTCATCAGTGCCCATTAAAAGAAATCAAGGCAGCCTCACCAGTGCCCATAAATGCCCATCAATGCAGCCTCACCAGCCTCACCAGTTCCCATCAGTGCAGCCTCATCAGTGCCTATAGAGGAGAGCCGGCTGGATCATCACACAGAGCAGGGATCGCCCACTATGAAACCTTTGATTTGAAAAGCTGAGTGTTCCCAGCGCTTGCAGTCACACAAAGTCCTGCCTCTTGGATTGGCTCCTATTATGGAGGTCACAGGTCCCGGCATTGGACCAGTTCTCTGTCTATCATAGGAGCCTGTGACTTGCTACAATCTTGCAGTCTAACATTGGGGTGAGATGGGTGAGGAAATAGTTCCCTCTGCCTGCAGCAGTCTGATGACATCATCTCAGCCTAGGCAAAGTCACTTGGCTCAAAGACTGCTTTTTAACCACTTTACCACTAGAGGATTTTGCTGTCTTACGTCTGGGCCACTTTTTGCGATTCGGCGCTGTGCAAATTTAACTGACAATTGCGCGGTCGTGCGACGCCATACCCAAACGAAATTTACGTCCTTTTTTCCCCACAAACAGAGCTTTCTTTTGGTGGTATTTGATCACCTGTGCGATTTTTACTTTTTGCACATAAACAAAAAAGAGCGTAAATTTTGAAAAAACAACAATATTTTTCACATTTTTTTATATGAAATCCCCCCCCCCCCCCAAAAAAAAATGTAAAAATCAAAATTTTTTAAAATTTTTGGCCAATTTGTTTTCTGCTACCTATGTTTGGTTAAAAAAAAAAAAATCACAATAAGCGTATTTTGATTGGTTTGCGCAAAAGTTATTGTGTTTACTAACTAAGGGAAAGATTTCTGTCATTTTTGGTGTTTTTTTTTTTAAAGAGTAATGGCGGCGATCTGCGATTTTTTTTGCGGGACTGCGACATTGTGGCGCACAGATCGGACCCTTGACTGACATTTTTGACACTTTTGGGGGTACCAGTGACATTACTGCAGTAATCAGTGCTATACATATGCACTGTTACTGTAAAAATGACACTGGCAGGGAAGGGGTTAATTTTATTGGAGAGGGAGGGGTTAATGTATGCCTGGTGCTTACTGACGTGTGTGGGGGGAGGGGACTATGTGACACAAGGACAGATCCAGGGTTCAGCTATGCTGGACCCTGCAATCGGACCCTGCCTGTCACTTAGGAGATCCGCCCGCTGTGTTTACACAAGCAGGCGGATCTCCACACTAGATTCCCCGACGATCGGGGAAGAGCAGCGGCAATCGCCGCTGCTCCTCCCCTGGCCCGACTCCCGCTGTGACTGAATACAGCGGGAGCGAGCCTCCGGCGGCGCGCAAGCGCCGCCGAGAAATGGGAGTGTCGGGCGACGTAGGTCTACGTCGCCAGACGATAACAGACCACTTTGCTGCAGTAGTGTCCATGTAAGCAGACGGCAAGTGGTTAATTATAAAAGTTACATCTGTTTCTAAACAATAATACTGTTTCTAAATATTGTGAGATATCAAGAATTTATTACTGCAGACCCGTACAGTTACTGAAAGGTCCAATCTCAGCTGAAAGCTATTGAAATTGTGCTTTATCGGCTAACAAATACATTATTTACCATCATATAATTAAACAACAAACTGCATCTGTTTTACTTCTATGTAACTGTTCATTGTCTGTTATCATCTCATGTAAATCAGCTTTTCAATCCTCCTGCTTTCAGTGCAGCCATTTTAGTAGAAATCAATAATCTTGCATAGCCTTGAGTTTGAAACACAGGAACCCGGCTTGCTCTAATTATGTATTTATGTATATTAGCATTATCATATGCCTGACTGGTGCTTAGCCAGAATTCTCATTCCATTAGCAAGGACATTTGCTTCTATTATTGAATTGCATTAATTTCTTTGCTCAGGCCCTGGTTTACATAACATTATGGCTGTGATTTACTAGCTCCAGCAGCCTCAAAACAAATATTTTTTTTTCTTTCTTTTTGCTGGTGGATTACTTCAAAGAAGGATAAATATGAACAAGTTATTTATGTTAATCTTACCTGCTCTGTTTAAAAGAATGCTCAGATGTACGGAGTGATAAAATGGAAATATAGTGATCCTTCAGTCTCCTGGCATAAAAATATCTCTGAGTCTTTCATAGGAGTGATATTGTCAATGCCACCACCCAGTAAACAAAATGCAGATGCAATATTTAATCACGATGCAGCAAGGCCTTATTTCAGTGCACTGCAATTCAAAGTGTAGGTGTGAACGGATGCCACAGAATCACTGGATTGTCCTATGACCTCATATTTTGGCTGTGAGAAGAAATAAGCAAAGGAAGAAAGTATACATTGTACTCTTAAATAAAGGAAGAGCTTATTCTTTTCCCTACTTGCCTGGAACCTCTGCCTGATGATAATCACTGTCCCTATCAGCTGGGTGAATTGTCCCTACACTACCCATGCAAAAAATGCACACCAAGCCTGGGAGCTAGGGTCTTAAATAGGCTCTGCCTGACCCAAGATGGCTGCCAGAGTCACATGGGATGGAGCATCCAATCGGATAGCTTCTCCGGTAACCTGGGAAACCATAGAGGAACCAAGTTCATCTTGACTTCCCCTCCAACTGCAATGCCGCTGTGGTCGAGCGCCACTTACAGTACAGTGGAGAAAAAAGACTGCACTCGCCTACAAGTTTGTATATTGTATGCTGCATTAAAATGCAGTAAAATGCATTATGTTCATGTTTCACTGCATAAGAGGAGAAGTACAGCCAAAGCTAGTTATGGATCACAGGAGTGCAGTTGGTTTTGCTCTCCTGTGACCCGATTTCAGCAGAGAGTGGGCTGAAGTCCCCTCTCTGCTGTCAGTCAGTCCAGGCTCTTCGTCATCATGACCATGGAGTCGGAATTCGCCAGATCCCTTGACAGACACCCTGCTCAGCCTCTCAGTGAGCTGCTGGGAGCCTGAGCTGGCGGCTCTGCCCCCTCCACAGCCCAGCGCTCCAGTGAGTGAGAAGGAGGCAGAGCAAAGAGCTGCTGACTGACAGTCGCCAGCTCTCTGTTTGGGGAGCTGTCAGAATCAAGCAATTGGTGGTGTTCGATCGCTCGGTTCTTAGTGTAGAGACACCGGGGGACAGATGCAGCATCGGCCCGATGCTCTATCCACCTAGATAAGTATAAATAAAAAAAAACAAAAAACAGAAACCCCTACTTCTCTTTTAACCACTTAAGCCCCGGAGGATTTGGCTGCTAAAAGACCAGGGTTTTTTTTGCGATTCTGCGTGACTTTAACGGACAATTGCGCGGTCGTACGACACTGTACCTAAACAAATTTGACGTCTTTTTTTCCCACAAACAGAGCTTTCTTTTGGTGGTATTTGATCACCTGTGCGATTTTTTGATCATGCGCTATAAACAAAAAAAGAGCAACAATTTTGCAAAAATAACAATATTTTTCAAATTTTTTTATATGAAATTCCCCCCCAAAAAAATGTAAAAATCAAAATGTTTTTAACATTTTTGGCCAATTTGTTTTATGCTACATATGTTTGGTAAAAAAAATCGCAAAAAGCGTATTTTGATTGGTTTGCGCAAAAGTTATCGCGTTTACTAACAAAGGGAAAGATTTTTGTCATTTTTGGTGTTTTTTTTTTTTAACGCGTAATGGCGGTAATCTGCGTTTTTTCTTGCGGTACTGCGACATTGCGGCAGACAGATCGGACCCTTGACTGACATTTTTGACAGTTTTGGGGTTACCAGTGACATTTCTGCAGTAACCAGTGCTATACATATGCACTGTTACTGCAAAAATGACACTGGCAGGGAAGGGGTTAACTGTATTGGAGAGGGAGGGGTTAAGTGTGTCCTAGGGGCGTGTTTCTAACTGTAAAGGGACATGGCTATTGGTGTAAAAACAAAGATCAACGGTCCTACATAGTAGAACCGTCTGATCTTCATTTTTACACCAGGGAGAATGACGGGTGGCTTGTTTACATAAGCCGTCCGCCTTTTTCCCTTCACCGGAGCAATCGTGAGTGACTTGTCAGTGAACGAGCCGGGGCGGGCGCGCGCCTCGGCCGGGGCGGGCGCCCGCCCGCAATTGGCTCACAAGTCAGTGACAGGCGAGTGACGTACCGATACGTCACTCTGCCTGGCCGGGGCTGACCGCCGCAGTATATAGTCGTGCGGTGGTCGGCAACCGGTTAATGTAACTTTGAAAGGGCCCTTAATGTGCACAACAACATGTGAAAGATCATACAATCAGAGATGAAGATTCCCTCACATCAGCAACAGGTTTGACGAAGCTTTGATTAGTGCAAAATGTACATAGAATACAGCTCTCACCTCCCTGTATCATCAGTTTCACTGTCTACAATTATATATACAATATCTGCAGTGATTTTATGGACTGCACAGTGCATCTGGAAAGTATTCACAGCACTTCACTTTTTCCTCATTTTGTTATGTTACAGCCTTATTCCAAAATAGATTAAATTAATTATTTTCCTCAACATTCTATATAAAATACCCCATATTGAAAATGTGAAAGAAGTTTGTTTGAAATCTTTGAAAATGAAAAAAAATCCTGTGTGCATAAGTATTCACAGCCTTTGCCATGCCAGTCAAAATTGAGCTCAGGTGCATCCTGTTTCCACTGATCATCCTTGAGATGTTTCTACAACTTGATTGTAGTCCACCTGTGGGAAATTTTGTTGATTGGACATGATTTGGAAAGGCACACGCCTGTCTATATCAGGGGCGGATTCAGAGTCTAGTCTCGGGAAGGGCACTGTCAGAAAATAAGTTGTTGCTTACAGAACTGTATTGCAAAACAAACTGCACTTCCATAGGAGAAGTACAGCCAAACATGCTTTCCCTGTACTTCTCCTTTAAGTGTATACCCAGCTAAAAGTGGAAAGGGTTTAAAGGGGTAATTAAACAGAATCTGTGCCCACTCCCTGTATACACTGCACACACGTACCACAATCCTTGTACCACAAAATACTCCAAATCGCTGTTCCAGTGGTAACAGTTTTATAGACACATATAAACCTCAGAATGAATGATATTTTTTAAAAAAATTAAAAGTTTTCATCACATATGCTTTACTTGGCACAGAAACTGATCACTTTGTCTGACTGAGCCTACCTTAGCCTACCTCAGGACTATGTAATGTACAACATACTGTGTAAAGTGCAGGGGTCAGGAGGAGTTAGTAACATACAAAACAATATAATGTATAGAGTACAGGGGCCATGAGTAATGCTCACCATACATGGTTCAGTATTTTTCATTCAGCCAGTCAGCTGAATAAAATAAACTGAATAAATTTCCCCTATCCATCGTCCCTGCTGTGTCTTTATATTCTGACAGCAGGATTCCCCCACTGTCCGAATACACTGATCAGCATTGCAGTCATTGGCTGCATGTGCTGAACAAATACTGCAGGACTGTTCATCAGAAGCCATTTTATCAGACAAAACAACATTTAGAGTGCCACAGTCAGGACAATCCCCCCTGTTCACATCAAATTTCCCCCCTTACATCATAAATTCCCCCCCTCTTAATCAGAGTCCTTGCCCTTACGTCAAAGACCCCTCCCCCTTATGTCTTCAGGGTCCCTAGAGTCACCCTCCCCCCTTACTCCAGGGTCTCCAGAGCCACTTGCCTTTATGTTCCTGTCATATCTGTGATGTGGTTTTAATACTTCAAAAAAGTTACCAAGGAGTGCAGCAATATTTCAGATTTTTGCATGTCTCTGAGCCACCTGCCTTTACATCAAGGTCACCTGAGCCACCCCCCTTACATTAGGGTCCCCTGAGCCACCCTCCCATGCATCAGGGTCCCCAGAGCCCTCTCTCTTACATCAGGGTCCCCAGAGCCCCCCTCTTACATCAGGGTCCCCAGAGAGCCCCCTCACATCGGGATTCCCAGAGAGTCCCCCCTCACATCAGCGTCCCCTGAGAGCCCCCCCTTACATCATGGTCCCCAGAGCCCCCTCTTACATCAGGGTCCCCAGAGAGCCCCCTCACATTGGGATCCCCAGAGAGTCCCCCCTCTGACGGAAGTGGGGAAGGGTACAAAAACTGGTACCCGCAACCCCCTCCCTCCCAAAAGGTGCCAAATGTGGCACCAGAGGGGGAGAGAAGACAGATAAGCGGAAGTTCAACTTTTCAGTGGAACTCCGCTTTAAGTGGCCCAGCCAGAGCCCAGACTTGAACCCGATTGAACATCTCTGGAGATCTAAAAATGGCTCTGCACCGATGCTCCCCATCCAACCTGATTAAGCTTAAGAGGTCCTGCAAATAAGAATGGAAGAAACTGTCCAAAAATATCTGTGCCGAGCTTGTAGCATCATACTCAAAAAGACTTGAGGCTGTAACTGGTGCCAAAGGTGCTTCAACAAAGTTTTTAATTTTTGGTTTAAATAAATTTGCAAAGATTTCAAACAAACTTCTTTCACATTGTTATTATGGGGGATTGTTTGTAGAATTTTGAGGAAAATAATGAATATAATTCATTTTGGAATAAGGCTGTAACATAACAAAATGTGGAAAAAGTGAAGTACGGTGAATATTTTCCAGATGCACTTTATATGGATGCTTTGTTTTTTTTTTTTTCTTACAACATGATTTATTAAAAACCTATTAGGAAGGGTGGAATTTAAAATTAGCAATGTAGATTCAGATAAAGCCTTTAAAGCAGAACTGTGGCCAGGTGATAGACATTGCATTTTCATAACAGGCAGTAAAGAAACTTTGAAACAAGTCTTCACTCACCTCTATAGCTGCAGGTCCTGTGGGACAATTTATCCTCAATGATTACTGCTAAAGCCCTTCCATTTTTTCTAAGTAGCTTGTTTTGCTCCCCCCTCCTAGCAGTGGCATGGTAGCCTTTCAGCCCTCTAATCTCTAACATGAACACAGAGTAGGTGCACAAAAAATGGAGGGGAGCAGAGCACTAATTTCAGACTTCAAAACTTCTGAGGATGATTAGCAATACCTGCTGCTACAAAGATCAAAGAAGACTAAAGTTTTAAAGCTTTTTTACTGCTTGTTAAATATTTGAAAGTTCATAGCATCTAGTACAAACAAAGCAGCATGTAGAGCCAATAAATATAGAGAGAATTACGTTTGTTAATGGTAACATTATCAAACTATTTTCACTAACCTCATCATCTTCATTTGTTTGTAGGACTCTAGTAGAGACATTAAACTTTATGCTTTAGAGTTAGAGACTGATGTCCATGGCTTTATGTACATAGTAAAGCGATGCAAAATTTGTACCATTTATTTAGAAGATTTAAATAGAATACTCCACTAAGTTCTGCTTTTATGTAAACTAATTACATAACACAACATTAGTTTAATTGCAGAAAAACAGCAGACTTTTCTACGAAAAGAATAAATGTATGTCAGACATATGGTAGAATCTAAACATTTTGTGTCTTTTGTACTCCACCATCATTTAAACAAAGCAGGTCTAAACCATGTAATTTTGCATAGCTAAAATGAACTCAACCTAAAAATTACATAAAGGTACATATTTAAATGCTTGTAGGCCTTTTAGCGAATACTTACTGGTATTTATGGATCCTTCTGCATCGTAAACAAGGTTCTCTTGAAGGAACATTGCGAATGTTTTATGCTTAGTCATGAACATCTTGTGCAAAGAGAGTGGGATGCATCAAGTGCTACTGTTAATGTCTTTGATGTCATCCTTCTTTTGACAAAGTGTCCTAATAAACTGTAAACTTTAACTAATAATGTATAGGGATAAGCTACCAGTTCAGTCCAAACCTGAACTTTGGGTGTTCGTGTAAGCATTGGACTATTGGTTTATTCAGCGGGAGCTTAACGTCATATATAGTAGTATTTTTTCTACCTCTACTATATATGGCAACTTCTTCCTTACATTAACAATGACTGCTAAGAAAGCATTGGATGCCAGCACCCACTGTGTCCTTAGCAACCAGTGATGTCACCTGGCCCTAATTATTTGCTGGCCATGAACCCTGGCCTTATAAACCAGGGAGGCAGGGATAGTTGCTGACATCCTTGCTCAAATTTGGCCACATGGCAAAGAGACTGGCTAGGGGTACCACTTATCTGTATCTGGGAATGCCTTATTTTACCTACTTACTTACAGATTCCAAAAAGTCTCCCGAACGCCTTTGCCTTCATCAACAGGTGCTTCTAGGGGTGTCCCCCTGGCAAGGAAACTTCCCAGTGTTGAGGGCATGTGACCTGGTATGGTTCAGGAAGGGGCTTCTTCTCCTTTTCCTGGCCTGCCAGGCTGCATGCTTGTCTTAAAGGTCAGGGTTACTGATTTTGGGGAGAATTCAACACTTTTTTTTATTTAAGAGTGGAATTACACTAAAATCCAAATCCTTCCTCTGACGGACCGCTTGGAACCCCCTCTTGGATGATTCTGTCAGTATACAGCTTCCTCTAGTCTGGAATCTGGAACCCTTGTATTATAGCCGAATATTGCTCCCAAGGTCTAGAGGACACTAGCTTACCTGCAAACTGGAACTGACTGTTAAAGGTAAATTCACGCAGAATATATACGACACAAAATCAGGTAAGAGCTTAATCACCTTATGCAAACTGTAAACAGTAGGAATTATTAACATAGCTAAGGAACAGCCCACATAAACATACACAGTAGACTAATTAAACAGTAAAAGCAACCAAAAAAGTCCTAGCGCTGGTCCTCCGGACAACCTCCTGTAGGATTCCGGGAGTCAACATCCACAACAGTGTGGTGGTGGGAAAAATTGTTTAGATGTCACACGCAGTGCTGCTAAATCTCTAACACGGGATGATTTGTCTGGCATAGAAGGGCTGAAAGGAGGGATGCGCCATCCCTCCTTCCAGCCCTTATAATTAAACAGTAAGCTAATTAACAACTAGTCAACTAGACAAGCCTAGGTGACTCAGTTCCCACCCAGACCACTCAGCACCAGTTCCCCAGTAAGAAGACCTAGAGCTGTTCAAATCTCTAAAAGGATTAGCAGCGAGACAGAAACAATAGGTGACTCAATTAACAATGGGAATTTACACATAGGAGGCACACAATAGGGAAATTATACCATGAGAGAAAGACACCGTAGTACACTGATTATAGCAGGAGACCCTAGCACAAAATTGCTTTGAGCTGATTACATTAACATCTGCTCTGAGTCTCCCAGTCTAGGAGGGGGTGAAGCAGTCATTGCTGGTTTGAGCACAAAGGCCCTAAATCTGTACCCAGGTCCTAGGTTCCCAGAGTCTGTGTGTTTCTGGTAGACATGGACCCATATCTGAAGCAGGAACACACCAAGGGTCTCCCAGGCACACACCTCCCAAGAATAAAGCCCCTTCAAAAGCCCAGGCCCATAATCCGTAGGCAAGAGGCTACCCTGCTGTCCCCTCCAAAAGCCCCTGTCCCAGTTGAGTCACAAGATCTGATCATAAACTTTTTTATTTTTTTTTTTGGGGGGGGGGGGGGGCAGTGCTCAAGTCATTTTTTTATTTTTTATTTTTATGCTTTAGGATATACTGCAGCAAAATTACCTTAGATCAGTAGTATACTCATTCCTTAAACTTTACATTATTTAAATTATATCTGTGCATATAATATAAATACATTTCTCTTTTCTCACTTACCTCATCCCTTCCTTAGATACCTTTGTTTTTAACGATGATTGCGTCACCCGCGCATGCTCAGTTTACCCTGATTTTCCGGCAAGCTTATGCTGCTGCCGGAATAATGCAGGGTCTATGCCGGGGCTGCGTCATTTCCTTTGCTGGACGTCAGCCCCGTGCTCACACGAGACTCCATCCCCATTCTCAAATTCTTCCACTACCCCATGTGACTTGATACATCACAAGGGTGTGCTAGTGGAGAGAGGGAGATAGGTAGAAGGAAGATAGTGGACAGCCTCCTATTGGCTGTCAAACTGGTTAATGAACCAAAACGGGGCTTGGTTTCGGTGGCTACTGCACATGTGCGGGATTTCGGAACAGAACACAGAATGATGGAGGAAATACTGCCCAGAGTCTGACACGAAAACGACAAAAAGAATGGCGGTGCTAAAGATGGGGTAAAACACTGCAGAAAGGAACAAAATATAGAAGTAAGGAAAATTTGTATCATATCATTTACTGGCTATGTGATTTATAATCAAATATTACAGACACACAATTGAAATTGAGAGAAGTAAGGGCTGAGGATACTACCGCTTTAAGTTCTCATATGTATTTTTTTTTTTGGGGGGAGGGGGAGAGGGGGTCCCAATCCCAATGCATTTTTGTTTTAAAAAAAAAAAAAAAAACCCAGAAACCAAGAAACCAGCAAGGGAATATCAATTAATGCAATTAAAATTATTTTTTTTTCTTACTAAATGTCATTTTTGTTAAAGTACCTTCTACACATTATACAGATGTGTCCCTGCACAGGTAGGGTTTAGGGTCCCTTTCCCTGGGCATTTTATGTAAAGGAGCTTTGCAATTTTACTGTTCTTGTTACAGTTAGGGGTGAGACTAGGAGACCAGTAGCTATAGCAGTAGAGAGTTTCACGCATTCCAGCAGGATAAGTACATGAGCAGGTCAACCTATCGGATGACACAGGCTCACCTGAGGCATAGGGTCTAAGCACTAAGCGGTCATCACCAGAGCTTCTGATGGTGGAGATGGGCTTAGCTGCATGCTAATGCCAAGTCGCAATCCTCAGAATCGCCCCAACAGGAGGAGAGGAAGGCAGGGTCCTGTAACAGATGCAGCAGGTAGGGATGAAGCATAAATAAGCCATAAGTAAATAAGCCATAGGTCTGTAACAAGTGGTTGCAGGTTGGGGACCAAGCCAAAGATTGGTAGTGAATAGAGATGGGCTCAGGTGTGTTCGGGATCCTAGTCTCAACCCACCTGCTCAAACCAGCCAGGAAGCCGACACTGCACACTGCTAATCACAGGCAGTCAGACATTTCCCGGTCTGCAGCTGCACAGACTGGAAAATGTCTCAATGCCTGTGATTACTGGTATGCAGTGTCAGCTTCCTCGCGGGATTAGGCAGGTGGGTTGGCAATAGGATCCTGAACATGCCTGAGCCCATCTCTAGTAGTGATGATAAGGACAACTGCAGGTATACAAGAAGCAAGATATCGGCTGGAGTAAGCACAATAATCTGGCAAACAGGAAATGCAGAGACATAGATTAATATAGGAAATTCATGGGAGGAGCAAGGTTCACTAGAAAAAAGATACAAAGCAAGAGTGTTCAAGGGATCAGACAAGGAGCTGTCCAGTATATTGGATGGCACAGCAAGAAGAGCCACAGCCAAACACCTCAAAGGTCCTAGGTTCAGATCTGGACATGACAGTTCTGCTTTAAAGGGTAACTCCACGTTCATGGGGGGAAAAAAATAGCAAATAAAGAAAAAACAATAAAGCGTATACAATTGTGACACCAATCATATTGTAATTGAATGTTACTAAAAATGACCTTTACTTTTCAATCTGCAGCTGTTGTAATTTTCTGAAAATGCAATATGGCTACCTGGAGCTGTTCTGTACACAGAATGTGTACTGACCACACCCCACAAACATAATTTCCTGCTTGTGTGATTGGCTCACTGATTTTCCCAGAAATCTGCCTGCGTTACAGGTCAGATTTCTGGCATCCCCTGTAACAAAAATGTCATTTTTGGTGAGATACTCCCAATAGGAACACATCTAAAGGGATGCAGGCCCAGCAGATTTCCTCATTGGTGCTCTGCAACTGCCACAGCTGATAGATAATTATGAAACCACTCCCATTAGACCCACTCAGCGCAGAGGAACAAACAATGATTTCTTCAGAATAACAAAAGGTAGGAATCTGCAACAAAGTTTGTTAAAATCCTTGCAATGTACAGAGATCGCCCAGAGGGGAATGTTTTTTTTCTCAACAAAAGTGAAGTTACGCTTTAAGCATTAATATAAACACTGCTCCCCCTAAACTGTATTTTTAAAAGTTGGTAGATGTCCCCCATGCCCAGCTACCCATTTCCTTTTTTTGATGTTGAAAATACAAAATAAAAAAAAACATTTTATTTTCACTCTCAAAGACCAAACAGCTTACAGTGACCTAGTGATTACTTTTAATGTGCTTAATGGGTTGCAGTGATGGAAGCAGAGACTTAGTGGTGAATTCCATTGTACTGACATACATTGTACAGTAACTTGGAACCCTTGACACATTCGGCCATTTTTTTATTATGTTATGGTTTGAGCACACATGTAGGCAGCTCTAGGTGTCTGCTTTATATCCCATCTGCCCATTTAATAAACTATTTCAATGACTCGAAGGTCACTTTAATTGCAAGCCAGTCCTTGATTCCCTCAACATTGTGATTCTCTACTTGCCTCCCCCCACTACATATTTTGACAGCTCAGTTGACACACGGCAAAACACTGAAAGCTGCATGGGAGGGAGGCAAATATTTTCTGATTCAGACCATTTAGATATGTCTTTTTAACCACTTCTGGACCGGAAGGATTTGCCCCCTTAATGACCAGGCTATATTTTGCGATTCGGCACTGTGTTATTTTAACGAACAATTGCGTGGTCGTGCGACGCTGTACCCAAATAAAATTGATGTCCTTTTTCCCCACAAATAGAGATTTCTTTTGGTGGTAATTGATTATCTGTGCGATTTTTATTTTTTGCGCTATAAACAAAAAAAGAGCAAGAATTCTGAAAAAAAAAACAAACAATATTATTTACATTCTGCTATATAACATTCCCAAAAATAAAAAAATCAACATTTTTTTTAACATTTTAGGCCATTTTGTTTTCTGCTATATATTTTTGGTAAAAAAAAAATTGCAATAAGTGCATTTTCATTGGTTTGCGCAAAAGTTATCACGTCTACTAACTATGGAAAAGATTTATGTCATTTTTATTGTTTTTTTTTTTTTACTAGTAATGGCGGCAATCTGCGATTTTTTGTGGGACTGCCACATTGCGGCAGACAGATCGGACCCCTGACTGACATTTTTTGACACTTTTGTGGGGATCGGTGACATAACTACAGTAATGCACTGCTACTGTAATAATGACACTGGCAGGGAAGGGGTTAACACAGTAAGTGATCAAGGGGTTAAATGTGTACCTAGGGGAGTGTTTTCTAACTGTATGGGGGTTGGGCTTGTGTAATGATCCTACATAGAACCTGTGATCCTACATAGAAGGATTACAGGCGCTCTGTGATCATTCCAGAGAGAAGAACGGTCAGCTGTGTTTACAACAGCTGACCGTTCTTCTCTCTCAGCGGGGAGCGATCGTGGGTGGTAGGCGGCAATCGGAGCTGCCTGCCCCGTGCATCGGAGTCCCCGCTGACGAGTGGGGGCAGGAGCGCACTACGGGTGGTGCGTGCTCGCCCCCTAGCTGCAGGCGAACAAAGTGTACCTACTTTGGTTTGCGCAGGAGGGCCACCCTGCCACAGTATAACTGCGGCGGGCGGTCGGGAAGAGGTTAAAAAGACATACTGTACATCTATTTTCTGTAAGCCTGACACCCCTCAAAGGTGCAGAAAAGAATTTTCAGGGCATCCCATATGTAATAATAAGTTCATTACATTGCCCTATATGAAGAAGCATTCATGTGATCCCTGTTCCCATAACGGCAGCACAGCCATACATCTACCTATGCCAAGGTTCACTGGATATATAATTTAGGGATAGACCGATTATCGGTAAGGCCAATATGCACTTTCCCCGATATATCAGAATCAGCCCCGGAAATGGCCGAAATTTTTGTGACATCATTCAGCCTCTCTCACCTTGGACAGCCTCGTCTGGAGTCGGGACTAGTCTCGCAGGAGTATCACAGCCATACACCCACCCACAGCATCCCAGTGCCAGCCAGCCACCCACATCCACAGGCCCTGTACCAGCCAGCCACCCACAGCCCCTGTGCCAGCCAGCCACCCACCACAGGGTGCCAGCCAGCCAGCCATCCACCCACCACAGGATGCCAGCCAGCCATCTACCACAGGGTGCCAGCAAGCCAGCCACCCACAACAGGGTGCCAGACAGTTAGCCACCCACCACAGGGTGCCAGCCAGCTGGCCACCCACCACATCATGCCAGCAAGCCAGCCATTAAGCATTAAACAAAAATTCACATGTTCAGTACCAGATTTGTGTCAAAAATTGTCTTTATTTTTCAAAACTGTAAATGTACAAAATATCGGCCCATATGGGCCGATACCGATACATTGTGACTAAAATATCGGTATCAGCCCTAAAAAAAACATATCGGTCTATCCCTAATATAAATAATCATAGTTTGTTTATAAAATGTATATTTTATACATAGATTTTTTTGAATTTGGTGCATCTTGGCATATTCATCAACTATGTCCATTCTCATTGGCATTTCTATGCATATACCATTAATGTTCAGATTCCAGTATTACACAATAATGTAAATGGTGATTGCTCACAATTGCAGTTGAGACAATTATAACTTTTTTTATCTGGGCTGGACTATACATGCCTCTGCAATCATTTCACAGAAGGGTTTACGCCTTTTCTAAAATTACATTAGGCCATATGTTCTGATCATTTTAAACACAAATAGTGATCAAAGATGTTCTATGTTCTGCATAGGCGTACGCAGGGAGTGTGCCAGGTGTGCCCTAATCACTCAAACACCTTAATCACTATGTGTGGTGCCGATTTCCCCTACTGCCTTAGCTCCCCCCCCCCCATCCCTGTTGGCCCAGTGTCTCACAGTGCTGCTGGCTTCCCTCCTCTTCTCTCCCCCTGGCTGCTAATGTTTCAGGATGGAGAGCGGGGGAAAGGGCTAGTAAATATGTAATTTACTGGCCCCTTGCTTTTCTAAATGAACACAGTGAACACACTCACTCACTGTGCCCATTCATAACTGAAGCATAGTACGCTGTGTTTACTATGCTTCAGTTTGTAAATAAATATGAAGCCACCCAGCACAGAGCACTTCCCATTCATTAACTGCCCCATCTTAGATGATCCACAGAAATGGTTACATCGGTACCTGACTAGATTTATTAAATTACATTGTTTTTAACTATGTGAGCAATTTGATTTTTAAATTCAGCTCATGGCAACTCTATCTATCTATCTATCTATCTATCTATCTATCTATCTATCTATCTATCTATCTATCTATCTATCTATCTATCTATCTATATCTATAGCTATCTCTCTCTCTCTCTCTCTCTATATATATATATATATATATATATATATATATATATATATATATAATTTTTTTTTTTTTTTATAGGGATGACCAAGTCAGTGTTTAAGATAAAAAGTAGCTATGACTGCAATACTAAATTCCTTGCCAGCGCTGTTCCCCAAACAGTACCTCTTTTCCACCACAAGATGTCCTCAGTCTTAATAATAATGCCCAGCATCATGGGGAACATATTGGAAAGGGGGTGGTGGGGGGTCAGGTAGTCCACAGTTAGACTTTAAATATCCAGCCATTCTTTAAAGTGGGGATCCTCATATTACGGCCCTCCAGCTGTTGCAGAACTTCACATCCCATGAGGCATTGTAAAACTCTGACATTCCCAGACATGACTAGGCATGATGGGAATTGTAGGTCCTGAACAGTCTGGAGGGCCATAGTTTGATGACCCCTGCTTTAAAAGATAAACCCAAACTACCCACGCTCCTAAAAATTACCCACCCTCTTATTTCCTCTACCAGAAACCCCAGTGGAAGATCTCCGCACCATATTTTTTGTTGAATTGTCCTTTTAAGGATACATTATAGAAAATATAAACAAGATTATATGGTGTGGGGACCAGAGACACCAAAGATTACTTTGACAATGAGTCACTGAAGCCCCCCAAGAGCTTTAAAGCTAAAATCCAGGCAGATATTACATAATTAACACACATGAATGCAGTTATGCATTTATTGATACAAAACAAATGCCTTTTTAATGCAGCTATTATAAGGCTTGGTTCATACTATGAGCAGCAGGTGAATTGCACAGAAACCGCACCGCATTCCTGTTCAATTTACATGTGATTCAGTGCGGTGCGGTTTGATCCCATTCATTTAGAATGGGCTCAAATTGTTCCACATTGCACCACAGAAATGCATGCACCTTTTTTGAGCCGCACAGCAATCGGATCACATAGTTATTTTGTACCATGTGATCCGGTGTGATCCAATGCAGTCAATTTCATTACTTTTGTGACCTGCATTTGGGGTGTCATTAACTTCATATTGAATCCTGCAGCAGATCACGTGTTTTCCATGAAGTGTGGGAAACACGCACGGATCGCTGTGTTTCCCATACTGCATGAGTGTGAACCTAGCCTTAATACCTGGATTTGGGTTAATTTTAACCCTTGTAACAGCCATGTACAGTGGTAACAAGATTATAGAAGGGGTAGGGAGTATCTGAGCCATGGAGATGCCTTGCCTTCACATCTATGAACAAAGAACATGCCTAAAAGGGTTTGTTCACACTTGACTAAATTTCTAACAGTTAAGAAATGCTCCTAAAGTGATAGCATGTGCATTAGACTAACGTCAATGAGTTTTAGTATTAGCGTTAGACTGACATCAATGAGCTTTAGTATGGGTGTTAGACTGGCATTTTAGAAACATTAAAGCGGAGTTCCGGGCACAAAATCGGAATTTTTTTTTTGTGCCCCTCCGCTAGCTACACATAACCTGAAAAGGAATTGGATAGTTATTTTTTTTTTTTTGTATACTCACCTTGTAATCGAAGATCGTAAATACTCACCTCTGACTGCTTCCTCCCTCGGAGCCGCGGCTCACCCCGTCACTTCCTGCCTCGCTATGATTCCTGGGAGCTGAACGTCATCGCTCCCAGGAATCAATGCGACGGCACCGGCCCCGCAGGTCACTTCCGGGCAACGCCGCATTCCCCTGCTAAACAGCTTCTGGGCATGCCCAGAAGCTGTTTAGGAATGCGGCGCCGTACCGGAAGTGACGAGAGGGGCCGGTGCGGCGCATTCTGGGAGAAGAAGACTCGGAAGAAGACACCGAAGAGGACCGCGCCGGCTTCAGCTGCCCACAAGAGAGATGGAAACGCTGTGGAAGAAATTTTCAAAGTAAGTATTTCTTCTAAAAGGTAAGTGCGAACCGGGACAGATCAGAGGCTAGCCATTGTGGAATGTGCTAGCCCTGACTGTCCCGGGGGTATGTTCATTAAAAAATGAGATCTGTGCCCGGAACTCCGCTTTAATGGTGAGCTAAAAATGCTCCCCAAATGCCAGATGTACAGTTTTTTGATGAGTGTTAAGATGCATTAAAACCGCTACACATTTCAAACTTTCTTATATTGGCAAGTGGGAACGAGACCTAGGGCTGACTTTCACAGATGAACAGGTAAAGAGTATTCTTCTGTTCTCATAGAAAACTTCTATATGTGCTAAGCACCGGGAATCTGGGTTTAGAGTGCTGACATACAGTACCATACACCGGTAAAAAATCATAGGATGTTCCCCAATGCTCAGATCTTTGTTGGAGGTGCGGAGAGGACTCTGTTTGTCTTCTCCACATTTTCTGGTCGTGTCTTTTACTTCAACCTTGCTGGACAGAGGTCCATCGCATTACCCAGAAATTTACTGACCGGGAGATACCGAAGGATCCTATGCTCTTTCTTCTGCACCACCACCGGTTCTCAAGTAAGGCTTACAGACGTTCCATTTTACCCCTCCTGAATACAGCAGCGAAGGGCTGTATTATGCTGTTTTGAAAGCAGGTGAAGGCACCGTCTATAGCTGTTTGGTTGAAAAGAGTAGTTGAAATCAATGATATGGAAGACCTAGTGTCCACAGAGAAAGGCCTCCAGGAACAAATCATTAACAAGTGGTTCTACTGGTACGAATTTGTCTATTTTGAAGAGTACAAAACTCTGCTGAATTAAACCCCCCCACTTGGGGTGTGCTCTGGTGGGTCTCCTGGTCCTTGTCGGATTGGTGGTATGACTGGTTCCCATTCCTCTACCCCTTCCTTCCCTTCTCCTTGCCCTTACCTCCCCCTCTTTTGTGTTTTTTTTTTTTTGGCTTTGGGTTTCTTTCAACTGATAAGAAAATATGGGTCTTTTTTCGCAGTTTTTTCTTAAATACTGTATTAGCGATTTCAACCGTGTAAAATGTTGCGCGAGGTACAGAGACTCCCTAGTACCTGGGATGCTGGGTAACTACCTCACATATTGATCTGATCTGCATCCTATGCATATAATGGTTTGTTTTGTTGTGCTGACCTTTCCATGTACATGTACCACTGTTGTTTTACCTCTGTTAGGATATCTATACAATCCATCTGTTCCTTAACTACTTAACGATCGCCCGCTGCAGTTTTACTGCGGCAGGCAGCCCCTCCTGCGCGAACCGACGTAACTGTATGTTGGTCCCGCGCCTGCAGCCAGGGCAGCGGGGACTCCGATGCATGGGGCAGGCAGCTCCGATTGCCGCCTGACACCCGCGATCGCTCCCTGCTGAGAGAGAAGGACTGTTAGCTATTGTAAACACAGCTGACTGTTCTAATCTCTGGAATGATCACAGAGTGCCTGTGATTCTTTTATATAGGATCACAGGTCTCTATGGTCATTCCATAAGCCCCGCCCCCATACAGTTAGAAACAAGCCCCTAGGTACACATTTAAGCCCTTGATCACCCACTGTGTTAACTGCCAGTGTCATTATTACAGTAACAGTGCATATTTTTAGCACTGATTACTATAGTAATGTCACTGGTCCCCCCAAAAGTGTCAAAAATTTCATTTAGGGGTCTGATCTTTCCGCCGCAATGTTGCAGTCCTGCTAAAAATCACAGATCGCTGCCATTACTAGTAAAAAAAAAAAAAAAAAAAAAAAAAAAAAAAAAATGACATAAATCATTCCAGTAGTTAGTAGCCGCGATAACTTTTGCGCAAACCAATCAAAATACGCTTATTTTTTTTTTTTACCAAAAATATGTAGCAGACAACAAATTGGCCTAAGATGTTAAAAAATTTTGATTTTTAATTTTTTTTTTTTTGGGAATGTTATTAGCAGAATGTGAAAAATATTAATTTTTTTTTCAGAATTGTCGCTCTATTTTTGTTTATAGCGCAAAAAAATAAAAATCGTACAGGTGATCAAATACCACCAAAAGAAAGCTCTATTTGTGGGAAAAAAGGACATCAATTTTATTTAGGTACAGCTTTGCACGCCCGTGCAATTGTCCATTAAAGTAGTGCAGTGTCAAATCGCAAAAAATGGCCTGGTCATTAAAGCGGCGTTCCGCCTTCCCCTCCAAAAATTAAAAGTAGCTACACATACTGGAGCTGCTGACTTTTAATATTAATACACTTACCTGTCCTGGATTCCAGCGATGTCGGTACCGCAGTTGATGTTCCCATCGGCTGTCGGGTGCTGCCGCCGCCATTGCCGGTAAGGGAACCCGGCAGTGAAGCTGACTGTGCATGCGCGAAGCGCGCTGCGCATTTCTTTTGGCTTGGCGGCGGGGGAAGGAGGACAGAGGCAAACCTCCAGGACAGACGGCCGCGGCGCCGTGTCCCGGAAGTGGGCAAGGGTACCTGTCAAAAACAGGTACCCGTTCCCCCCGAAAGGTGCCAAATGTGGCACTGGAGAGGGAGAGGAAGCAAAAGAGTGGAAGTTCCACTTTTGGGTGGAACTCCGCTTTAACCTGCTTAGCAGTATCCCCGAGCGTGACTCGGGTGGATTTTCCATGCTGTTATCGGTATCCCCGAGTCACGCTCGGGGTAGATGTGCAGAGCGAGCAGCGGTGTCTTTTACCTTCTCCTGGCGATCCAGCGATGATCTCCCATTGCTGTGATCGCCAGCCGAGATCCCCGCCGCTCGTCCATTGGTATGAGGACTTCCTGGTTCCGTTCCCTGCAGCAGCAATGCTGCATGGGAGCGTAACTAGGGAGGGAAATTCAAACGTTAAACGTTGCACAAAACACAAATACATAACATTTACATTATATATATCTATATATATATATATACACACATACACACACATATATATATATATATATATATATATATATATACAGTATATACAGTGTATACACACACATATATATATATATATATATATATATATATATATATATATATATATGTGTGTGTATGTGTGTATATATATATACTTATACACACACATACTATATATATATATATTATATTATATATTATATAATAAAATTATATTATTGATTCGATTATAATTCATGCGTTTGTGTTTCAAATTTATCACATCTGGGATGTCTACTAGAGTCTTGTTTTGGTCAGGTTTAAGTCAGTAATTACTAAGAATTGTAGGCCTATAATACATAACGGTAAATTTCCATGCAAAAAATTGTACCGCTTTTGGTACATAATTCCTGACATAATCATACCGCCAGGGAGGTTAAGGGGGAAAATCTTCCAGTCCAGAAATGATTAAAAATAAAATACTGAGGAAAAAAATCACTGCAGAAATGTCTATTTTTAACCACTTAAGCCCCGGAGGATTTGGCTGCTAAACGACCAGAGGCTATTTTGCGATTCGGCACTGCGTGACTTTAACGGACAATTGTGCGGTCGTGCGACGCTGTACCTAAACGAATTTGGCGTCCTTTTTTTCCCACAAACAGAGCTTTCTTTTGGCGGTATTTGATCACCTGTGCGATTTTTTGATCACGCGCTATAAACAAAAAAAGAGCGTCAATTTTGCAAAAATAGCAATATTTTTCCCTTTTTTTTATATGAAATTCCCCCCAAAAAAAATGTAAAAATCAAAATTTTTTAATATTTTCGGCCAATTTGTTTTATGCTACCTATGTTTGGTAAAAAAAATCGCAAAAAGCGTATTTTGATTGGTTTGCGCAAAAGTTATTGCGTTTACTAACAAAGGGAAAGATTTTTGTCATTTTTGTTGTTTTTTTTTTTAACGCGTAATGGCGGCGATCTGCGATTTTTTTTGCGGTACTGCGACATTGCGGCGGACAGATCGGACCCTTGACTGACATTTTTGACACTTTTGGGGTTACCAGTGACATTTCTACAGTAATCAGTGCTATATATATGCACTGTTACTGTAAAAATACACTGGTAGTGAAGGGGTTAACTTTATTTGAGAGGGAGGGGCTGTGTGTGTCCCTAGGGGCGTGATTCTAACTGTGATTGGCTGTGGCTTCAACTGTATGCAGAGTGATCAATGGATCTACATAGTAGATCCATGTGATCATCTCTCATACAGAGAGGAGAATGACAGGCAGCTTGTTTACACAAGCTGCCTGACTTTCTCCCTCTCCCCCGCCGATCGCAGAGTGGCCGGCGGCGATCGGGTCCGCCGGTCACACGCGCGGGGGGGTCCGTGACCACGCGGGAGCGGGAGCGCGCCTCCGGCGGCGCGCGCTCGCTCCCTAAACCCTCACAGGCGAGCGACATAGACCTACGTCACTTTGCCTGTGAGGGGCTGACCGCCGCCGTAGATAGTCGTGCGGCGGTCGGCAAGTGGTTAAATGGGACATTACAGGAAATGAACTCATTTTAATGCCCTGCAACCGCACCGCAAACGCCTGCCAGAGTGTTTGAGAAGAGTTACTATAGACTTGATTGGGAGGCGTTGAAAGGCTTCAAACTCCTCCTGACTCGACATAAGCCTTCAATTTTAATTTTTGTTTTAAAAATGTGAACAGCACTGCGTGCTGTCCATTGTATCATTTGCAAAAGGTGTTTGAGGGCATTTTTAGGGCCCCTCAAACGCCTGCTTTTAATGGCTCCAAAGGAGGAGATGGGCGAGGGGGTCAGCAATAATAGCTTTAATATGAAGATGATATAAAACAGCGCTATCAGGTATATAAATGGAATAATAATAAAGTGCACAAGTGACCAGATCTAAAATGTACGAAACATCAAAATTCATCTAATAATCAGAGATGTATAGTAACTAAGTAGAACTACTTCACTACTGTACTTAAGTACCGAAAGGCGGTATCTGTACTTTCCTGGATTAGAATTTTTTCTCCTACTTCCACTTTTACTTCACTACATTTTTTCGATGATTTCAATACTTCTACTCTGATATTTTTTTTTTTTTTGTGCTGCATAGTTACTCGTTACAATTATAAAAATTACCACTGCCAGAACAGTAGATGGCAGGTTTCATGAAGCTCAAAACATGTGTATTATCAGCGCATACGAAAATAAATGCTACTGTATGTATAAATAAAAGCTGCATTTGAAATAATAAAAAACAATATGCAAAAACTTTTGACTTCTTTCTTTAATAACTACATAACACAGTACTTGTAATTTTACTTTCAGTACTTGAGTAGCAATTTTTTTTCAAAACTACTGGTACTTTTACTTTCAGTACTTGAGTAGCAAAATTTTTTAAAAAAACTACTTGCAATACTTAAGTACAAAAAATGTTAAATACTTTAGTATTTCTACTCAAGTCACTTTTTGATTGAGCACTTCCACTTCTACTCAAGTCACTTTTTGATCGAGCATTTGTACTTTTACTCAAGTATGGGTTTTGAGTACTTTATACAACTCTGTCAATAATATTAATACATTAATACGTTACTATTGTATTAATATTATTGGATGAATTTTGATGTTCTGTACATTTTAAATTTGGTCTCTAGTGCACTTTATTATTATTCCATTTATATACCTGATAGCGCTGTTTTATATCATCTTACTACTTTTTCTTGTTTTTTTTTTCCTAAGTGAGCAGCAGCTGCAGGAGACACTATTTTATTTTATTTAGCGCGGGTTTAAACACATATATTTCCCTATAGAAGCCAACGGTGAGTCAAACCATTAGTGTCAAGTTGTGGGCTGTCTCAGCCTGTAATGGATACTCTGGAAGCCCGTACAGGCATAACAAAACAAGGCAGATAAATACTATGCACAAAGTCGATTATTTCCATGTCGTGCTTCATTATATAGAATTTTTTGTAAAGTTCAAGTTATTTAAATTTGCATTTATCAAACCATTCTCCATAAAGCAAGAAAGGGGAGATATTCAAGTCTGATATCTCCCAGGCTCTGTGATTTTAAATGCAAATATTTATGCAGCGCACTGATAAATAGCCCAGGTCATAACAACTTCCCCTTAAGCTAATGTTTTGGTGTGTGTGTATTTTTGCATTAAAATGTTAATAAGACTGATATTAGGTCAAAAATAAGCCAGAAGGTGGATTAAGAACACACGCACACATACGCGCACGCACACACACACACACACACACGCACACACAAGCCATAATCCTTTCTAACAAGTAGATAGCACAGTGGTAATTTTTTCCCCTTCCTAATAAATTCTTGCTGCGCTGCTATAGTAACTGTCTTAACTGCGATTAATGTAGAACACATTAGAAAACCATGTTATTATTATTCTAAATTAGGTTTTGCTTGAATTAATTTTTATGCTTGGCTGCGAGGATGTAAAGAGTTTGGAATTGATAATTTGAGCAGTCTCCTGTTTTTTAAGATGAGATACAGAGCACAAGGGCACCCCGCTGAATTCCTTTTTTGTGTGTGCGTGTTGTAGATGTAGCTGCAGGCATGACATATTGGTACATCATCCACTAAACCAACATCATTCCAGCGCAACATTAAATGAGAGTCTCAGATTAAGCACCCCAGTCTGCTTTGCTTCAGAGTGTTGTGGAGTGAAATAGGATTTTTTTGTTTTCATTTTTAAGTTCCAGAGCTGTAACTAGAAGCAACTAACTTGTGTAACTATGAATAACAGGACTGCCATGGCAAAGTCATAAAAAAAGTTCAAGCTCCCCTTATCTATAACAATATTAAATCTGAACTACAGGCCAAACTACACATACACTATATTGTCAAAAGTATTAAGACGCCTGCTTTTACACACACGTGAACTTTAATGGCATGGTGCAGGAGATGCAGGGGCTCTGGACATGGTACAGGAGATGTAGGGTCTCTGGACATGGTACAGGAGATGCAGGGGCTGAGGGCATGGTGCAGGAGATGCAGGGGCTGCAGGCATGGTGCAGGAGATGCAGGGGCTGCGGATATGGTACAGGAGATGTCAGAGGCTGCAGACATGATACAGGGGATGTCAGAGGCTGCGGACATGGTACAGGAGGACATGTCAGAGGCTGAGGCATGGTACAGGAGATGCAGGGGCTGCGGGCATGATGCAGGAGATGCAGGGGCTGTGGACATGGTACAGGAGATGCAGGAGCTGCGGGCATGATACAAGAGATGTAGGGGCTGCAGGCATGATACAAAAGATACAGGGGCTGCGGACATGGTACAGGAGATGCAGGTGCTGCCGACATGGTACAGGAGATGCAGGGCTGCACACATGGTACAGGAGATGTCAGAGGCTGCGGACATGGTACAGGAGGACATATCAGAGGCTGTGGGCATGGTACAGGAGATGCAGGAGCTGCAGCCATGGTGCAGGAGATGCAGGGGCTGCAGACATGGTACAGGAGATGCAGGGGCTGCGGGCATGGTACAGGAGATGCAGGAGCTGCGGGCATGGTACAAGAGATGCAGGGGCTGCGGACATGGTACAGGAGATGCAGGGGCTGCCAACATTTTACAGCAGATGCAGGGGCTGCGGACATGGTACAGTCAATGTCAGAGGCTGCGGACATGGTACAGGAGGACATGTCAGAGCCTGCGGGCATGGTACAGGAGATTCAGGGTTTGCATGCATGGTACAGGAGATGCAGGGCCTGCGGGCATGGTACAGGAGATGCAGGGGCTGCGGACATGGTGCAGGAAATGCAGGGGCTGCGGACATGGTACAGGAGATGCAGGGGCTGCGGACATGGTACAGGAGATGCAGGGGGTTTGGACAAGGTACAGAAGATGCAGAGGCTGCGGACATGGTACAGGAGATGAAGGGGCTCTGGACATGGTGCAGGAGATGCAGGGGCTGTGGACATGGTGCAGGAGATGCAGGGCTTTGGGCATAGTACAGGAGATGCAGGCTTGCCAGCATTGTGCAGGTGCTGCAGGCATGGTGCAAGAGATGCAGGGCTGTGAGCAGGGTACAGGAGATGCAGGGCTGCAGGCATAGTGCAGGAGATGCAGTGCTGCAGGCATGGTTCAGGAGAATCTCCTGTACCATGTCCGCAGCACTGCATCTCCTGAGGAGTCTCACTTACCCTTTGGTGAGGCGCCTTATATTTAAAAATTGCGCCGCCCGACACCAACACATAACTGCGCATGCGCCGTCTGCCCGGGAATAGCCAAACGTGTACGGGCTTTCCCGAGCGGTGGCGGCGCATGTGCAGTACACATGTCGGGCTGGCTGCAGCCATTTTTTTTACAGGTCCTTAGCAGCCCCAGGGCAGGGGGAACTTGCCGGCCTACCAGGAAGGCCAGTCTGGCCCTGCGTTGGAACAAGAAGGGGCCATCCCTAAACTGTTCCCACAAAGTTTCAAGCATGAAATTGTCCAAAATGTCTTGGTTTGCTGATGCCTTAACCCCTGAAAAACAACCCCAAACCATAATCCCCCCTCCATTAAATGTTTTGTGCCAGTGCACAAAGCAAGGTCCATAAAGACATGGATGAGCAAGTTTGAGGTGGAGGAACTTGACTGACCTCAACAGAGTCCTGACCTCAACCTGATAGAACACATTTGGGATTAATTAGAGCGGAGACTACAAGCCAGGCCTTCTTGTCCAGCATCATTGCCTGACCTCACAAATGCACTTCTGGAATAATGATCAACCATTCACATAGACACACTCCTAAACCTTGTGGACAGCCTTCCCAGAACAGTTGAAGCTGTTATAGCTGCAAAGAGTGGTCCACCTCAATAGTAAAACCCTACAGACTAAGACTAGGATACCATTAAAATGAATGTGCGTGTAAAGGCAGGTGTCCCAAAACTTTTGGTATTATAGTATACGTGGGGAGTAGGGAGCATACCTAAAAAAACATTGCTACTTTGTCCAACCGGGGCAAGGTGGTAGTGCCTCTGATAGCCCAGCCTCTAACAAGGAATACTCACCTATCCACACTCCTTAGCTGCTGCAGGAGTCTACCGTGGCTAAGCCAAAGTGTTCCCATGTGACAGTGTTCAGGCCTAGCCAATGGTCACTGTTATATAGGGATGGCAACAAATTACACAACGCTCAGAAGCCCCACTCCATTAAAGAGATAGAGCAAGGTCTCTAATAAAGTGCAAAGAAGGTGTGGGGGGGGGGGGGGCAAATTGGTGAGTTTACCTTTCTGGGATGGGCAGTGCCATCTTAAGAGCATTAAAGGGCCCCGGGCAATGGAGTGCACTGGGGGCCCTGCCTACACAATTACCCACGAGAATAAAAATGCAAATTATTGATAAGGCGATATTTATTGGTACAGCAGTGCCAGGCTAATGACAGCTTCCAAGTTCGGTGGCTGGGTCCGGTTAACACACACACAGACGGAAGTCAGACTCGACAGTCCTGTGTGCGCCTGTTCCCGTGAAGGCATTCCTGTAGTTGTGGGCTCCCCCTCCATGGCTCAAGTGGCCTGACAGCAGCGCAGGGCCAACAGGCGCTTGCCGCCTGCTATGTTCAGCGGTGGGATGCACACTGGAATCAGGACTAATGCTTGGTTGGGGCTGGGGCTGGGTGGCTGGGCAGGTGGGGCCCCCGGGCAGCTGCCCAGCGTGCCCATTCGGTAAGATGGCCCTGGGGCTGGGGAGGGTGGTATGTCAGGACACATTGCCACCATGCCCTGACAGTAACCTACACAAAACCTCTAGAGAGTTGTTATTTGCACAAGAGTTTCAGGAGGGTCTGACAGGGCTTTGAAGATATTTACTGTAATGATAAAGCTACCTTAGAGCACCTTGTGATGCTTGATCTCCAGTATGGCTATCACTTAGTATTATATTTTTCTCCACTCACAATAATGAACTTTACAATATAATATTTCAATGTCCAAAGTGTCCAGCCTTGCCTGACTTCTTCCTTCTGTTGTAAGATGTCAACTTCTGTCTGAATATAGCATCTTTTACATGCACAGGCCTTTCATGTCTGGCCTTTGTAGTATGCAGCATGTCAGTACTAAGAATGTCTTTTAATATGTAAGTTGAGAGAATTTGAGAGAACAGAAGCAAACGCCGATAATATTCTCACCTTTGAATACATTTCATGAATAAATGTAGTGTAAACAAGATATTTTTTACTAACAAGACTATTTTTTTTTACCTTTTCTTCAGTCTTTAATAAGTTTCTTCTGGTATTTTCCACCTCAATACCAGATACTCTTGCCCTCCTTCCTGCCCAGGCTATTTTTACGTTTTTAGCGCTGTCACACTTTGAATGCCAATTACTTAGTCATGCAACACTGTACCCAAATTAATTTTTTTAGCATTTTTTTAGACAGATAGAGCTTTCTTTTAGGTGCTTTTGCATTACCACTTTTTATTCTTTGCTATAGTGGGTATAGAAAAGAATCACCCCCCTTTAAAACAATCACATTTTGTTGCTTTGCAGCCTGAAATTAAGCCAGACACAGTTTTTGTTTTATCCAGCTGTATTTAATAGTGCAACATATAACATCCAAGTGAAAGATTTAACATCGACATGTCAGAAAAAAAAAAAAAAATCAAGAACAGAATCACAGAGTTGGAAAAAGGATCACCCCCATTATCAGTATTTTGTTGGACCACATTTTGCTTTAATTACAGCCTTAAGTCTGTTGGGAGATGTCTCTACTAACTTGTACATCCAGAGTTTGCAATATTTGCCCAATCTTCTTTGCAGAACTGCTCAAGTGCAGTTAAATTAGATGGTGACCGTTTGTGGACTGAAGTCTTCAAATCATTCCACAGATTTTCAATGAGGTTTAAGTCCGGGCTCTGACTCAGCCATTCAAGGACATTCACCTTTTTCTCCTTTAACCACTGTGAGGTCATTTTTGCTGTGTGCTTTGTGTCATTGTCATGTTGGAAGGTAATAATGTATAGTGATTACAGCGCTACCCTAATAAAGTGCATTCAAATAATGAGCAAAACATTCCTCAATTGTGATAAAAAATAAACATTTGGTGAAGTGCTAAAGATAAAGTGCTAACAGTGTTAAAACTACGTGGAAGGAGTGAAGGAAGGAGCATTTATAATCAAAGCCTGTTTTATATATACAGCTGATGAGTGGGGGCACATAGCCAATACTCATCTAAAGTTTATGGACTTTTTTCATGTTTATGAACTATTTGTTTTGATACTGCACTCAGCACTTTTATCACTAGCACTTTTTAACACTGTTAGCACTTTATCTTTATTTATCTATTATTATTATTAGATTTGGTAATTTACCTGTCAACAGAGTGGCAGCCTGATCAAATAATGACTTACCCAAAAAGGATTCACAGACCTTTGTGTGGGTCCACACCCATTAATTAAGTTGGAAGGTTAACCTTCTTCCCATTGACAACTTTCTGGCAGAGGGCAGGAGATTTTCCTGAAGAATTTGATGGTATTTTGCCCCATCAATTTTTTTTTCTATCCTGGCAAGTGCTCCAGTCCCCTCTGCAGAGAAGCACCCCCATAACAGGATATTACCACCTCCATGCTTTACTGTAGGAATGGTGTTATTTGGATGGTGAGCAATATTGGATTTCTGCCAGACATATTGTTTGGTGCTGAGGCCAAATACTGTAATTCAATTTCATTCTCATCTGACTACCTTAAATGCACCTTGAAGATTCTGAGGCCACATGGAAAAATGTGTTATGGTCAGATGAGACTAAAATTGAATTACTACCACATATACCACGGTGAGACTTTTTCCCAGCCTAGCCTCAGGAGCACCAGGACAGAAGAAAACACCCATAAAGGGATCACATATTCGAAAGAAAACACCCCAAGGTATTTTCTAATAGTGTAATTACCAAACCATTAAAAAGGGAAGAATAAATTGTGCTCACATTGTATTAGTGCAATTATACACTTCGATAAAGTAAAGTTTCTGTACCCCTGGATGACATCTTATTGGACAAAACGTGTCAGATTGAGCTACAGCAGCGATGTAATCGCACTGACCAGGGTGCTGACTGTGCCTATCTGGTTTAAATGCTGTTTTTGACCTGCCTTTTTGAGTAGCTTCTTATCTTATTAAATGTATTTTACATTGCATTTATCCCTTCCTGAGCTTTATTTGTGGACTGCCTTGGTTACTTTGGAAATCATCATTTCTGAGCCTGAGACTGTGCCATCCATCCATCCCAGTGGGATTTCTCTCTAATAGTGCAGCCAGGCTGCCATCTTTGGGCACTAGCACTTTATCTAGATAGCGCAATAAGTTTTTATGTTTATCAGTTGACTATATTTATATGAATATTTAGTGAGTGCAGCTATCACTGTTTTCAGTTTTTAGTCACTGAAATCATTTTAGATTTCACCCTTTTTTTATTTAATTTGTTTGTCATGAATGAAAGCCATTCATGATAGTTGCAGCAGATTCAGTGGGAGGAAGGGTTAGAACACAAAGTTCTATGAGTGTAGCAATTAGAGTTGTGCGAACAGATCAGCCTGAGCTTTAGTTCGGGTCAAACATTGGCTGTTCGCCCTTTCGACGAACACCTGAATTATCGGGGCATTCGACCGCATGTTCACCCTGCCGAATGACCACAATGCACTGCGCCGCTGCACAATGCACTGGAAGCCCTGATTGGCTAAAGTAATAAAATCTTTGCCCAATCAGGGCACAGAGCACTGTCAGAGCCATGATTGGAGAAAGTAATGATGCCTCTATCCAATGATGGCTCATTGCCATTAATCCTGCCCCACAATATAAAAATATTCTCCCCATAGTGGCCATTTGCAGTGTGATATTAGCATAGAGAGAGATAGAACAAGGCTCTGTTCAGTGCTCCTAGCGAGTTAGCGTGTTATAGTGTGCTTTTGTGATTCTATTGTCAGTGTAGAATATCAGTTTACTGTGAATCTAGTGATAGTTCAGTGTGAGTGTAGTGTGACTAGTTATTTTTACTTTAGTGTCAGTTTTTGTGAGTGACCATTTATTTTTACTTTAGTGTCAGTTTAATTTGTCAGGGCAGGTTTCCTGCAGTATATATCAGTGCGTTACTGCATGTTTAACACAGTATATATCAGTGCGTTACTGCACATTTAACACGATATATATCAGTGCATTACTGAAAATGTTTCACACACATATAGGTTTTTATTGCTGTCACCAATGGGGAGATTTTCAGTTATTGCTACTGGAGATGGGCCAAACGACCCCCTGTTCGGTTCATAGCAGAACATTCAAACATCGCAAATGCTCGGAACCGAATAACAAACCCCATCGAAGTCTATGGGACTTTTAAATGAGCAGTGCTTTACTAATGCCTAAAGTGAAACCATTAAAATAAGAATAACAACAAAAAAGGAAAATAACAATAAAAAAGAAAAATTGGGCTTTGGGTGTTGGTGGTGCCTTCACACCATAACTCTATAGAGGTGCTCTTGATGAAAGCAAGAATTTGCCTTGCTGTCAAAAATTGCAATGATATGCACCCGTCAAACAGGTGCAGAAAAATTGGTCTTTGGGTGTCGGTGGCGCCTCCACATTGTAACCCTATAGAGGTGCTCTTGATGAAAGCAAGTTTGCTTTTACCGAGTTTGTTTTTACCTAGTTTTTCATTGTGATTGCGTTGAAAGTCTTTGAATAAAGAGGAAATTTTTTAATACCGTCTGCACCATGAGGAGCCTCTTTTCTTCTCCCATATCCTGAATGCATACAGGCGCAAGCAGCGGACCTCCATATACCACCATCCGAGAGTAAACACCCAAGCCTGTACAGATTTCTGCTGGCGTATGCTTACGGGAATATACTTGATCTGGTAAATGGACTATCTTACCATTTACCACCGGAGGAGAAGTGGAGGGTCACACCACTACGGCATATGTGAATGCACTAGCACCGGTTATTTATTTGCACGGAAGGACTTTATGCACTATTTGCACCATTTAATATTTGCTCTATATTATGGACTTTATTATTTCACTTTGTGATCATATGCAAGCACATTAGTTGTTAATTTCATATTGCACTTTATTACCTGAGTATTTAATGCTATCCATAACCTTCTCACATTGATTATACATTGATGATATTTATATATATATATATATTTTATTGTGACATATTTTATTATATAAAATATAATAAAATAAGGTAGCAATACCTGAGAACACTACCATATTCACTTTTTTGCACATTTTATTGTCACATAACAAATACATGTGGTAGGATTCTAACGCCCTCCACTATTGGATTTAGCACAGTTTTTTTCCCACACTCTTGATGAAAGCAAGAATTTGCCTTTCTGTCAAAAATTGCAATGATATGCACCAGTCAAACAGTGTGCGGAAAAATTGGTCTTTGGGTGTTGGTGGCGCCTCCACATTGTAACCCTATAGAGGTGCTCTTGATGAAATCAAGAATTGGCCATGCTGTCAAAAATTGCAATGATATGCACCTGTCAAACAGGTGTGGAAAAATTGGTCCTTGGGTGTAAATTGTGTCCATGAAAACTACACCAAAAACATTCTTCCAGATGAAATCAACACCCACAAAGCTAGGCAGCCTAGACAGTCTTTTAGATTTTTGAGATCCAGAAAGCACTTAGTGACATTGGCATCAGGGGCTTGATAGCTGCTGCTAATCCTGGACTGATCTATTTTGATAAATGTCAGTCGGTCCATGGAGTCTGTGGACAGATGCGTTCTCTTATCTGTCACAAAACCTCTGGCAGCACTGCATGCCCATTCAGAAAGCATGTTGGATGCAGGGCAGCCCAGCAGCTCTATTGCATACAGGGCAAGTTCTGGCAAGTGGTCTATTCTCATGTCCCAGTAACCCAGTGCATCGTCAACTGAAAAGCTCATCATATCTGTTTTCTCCCTTAGATAATATCTCACGTTATATGAGGAAGACGTTTACAATGGAATGTGGAAGCTGACAGCACTGGGCGCTGAGGACAAAAAAAAATCTGAAATGCATCACTGAGGCACCTCCGATCTCCATCGCTCCTTTCTTGACCAACAGAGGCCTCAAAACTAGGTTTTCACCAGACTATAATCTACCAGAGTCAGGAAAGGTGTTACATAAACTCCTCTTTAAGGTGTCTTCAAGCAATTTCATCTTCTGCTCCCTCTCTGGGGACGGGATGTATCCTGAGACTTTCCCATTGACCTTGTAATCAAGGAGGGTCACCAACCAGTAGTGATCCTTCTCCTTGATGCCACGTATTCTTGGGTCTTTTCGCAGGCTTTGAAGAATGAGGGAGCCCCTGCACACCAAGTTTGAGGAGGCATGAGAAGTAGACTCCTCTGAGTCACTGAGGATTACAGTATCTGGAACTGCTGCCTCCCAGCCAGGTACTACTCCCAAGGCATCCTTTATCAGCAGCTATTGGCATGAGGAAAAAAATCTGGCCTGAGTCTTTTATGCAATACTCACACAGGTACTCGTTGACGGCCCTCTCCTGCATGTGCAGCCACTTCAGCATTGCCAAAGTCGAGTTCCACCTGGTGGGCATGCCACAAATCAGGCAGTTTACAGGCAGGTGGATTTCAGCCAACCAAGCACTGGCTGTGTATGACTGCCCGAAACGGCTAAAGACCCTTCTGGCCTGTTTTAGCAGATCTTCCAACCCTGGGTACCTTTTTAAAAAATGATGCACCATTAAATTGAGGACATGTGTCAGGCATGGCACATGTGTCAACTTTCCCTGTCTAAGAGCAGACAGGAGTTTTGTGCCATTATCGAAAAACACCATTCCTGGCTCCAGCTGCTGTGGCGTGAACCACCTCTGGGCCTGCCCCTGCAAAACTGCAAGAACCCCTGCTCCGGGGTGGCTCCTATCCCCTAGACAGACCAGCTGAAGCACTGCATGGCATCTTTTAGCCGGACTCAGTGAATAGCCCCTTGACCGCTTAGGGGGTACTTGTGGTTCATGGGACAATTCAGCAGAGGAGGGCATGGAGGAGGAAGAGTTGGTGGAGCTGAAGCATCTCACATCATCACCACTAGCTGTATGGAGATGTGGCAGCACAACAAGCTGCAGCACTGAGCCCAGTCCTGCATACTTTCGAGTTGCAAGCAGAGGTACCCAGTGCAGTGTAAATGAAATTTATCGTTCCTGACCATGCTTGCTGGACCATGTGTCAGTAGTAATGTGGACCTTGCGGCTGACTGCCTTGCCCAATGATGCCACAACATTGCCTTCCACGTGATGGTAGAGAGCTGGAATAGCCATATGTGAAAATAAATAGCGACTCAGAACCTGCCATTGTGGTACAGCACATTCTGCAAATTCACAGAAGAAGGCAGACTCCACCAGAGAGAAAAGCAGGAGTTCTAAAGCCAGCAGCTTTGACAAGCTTGAGTTTAGAACCTGGGCATGTGAGTGACAGTGACTGTATTTTTTTTCTTTGCTGCAGCAGATGGGGCAGAGAAATATGCCAGCTATAGTCTACAGCTGGAGGTGTGCTACTGGCAGATGTGCTGCAAGGACCTGGGACACCCTGCACTATACTATCATCCCTGTCAGTGGAGGATGCTGAGAGGTCATGAGGTATAGTGGGGGTTGTCCCAGGTATAGACCGGAAAGGTGAGGAAGAGCAGAGTTGCATCTCTTTTGTGTGGCTTTCAGGTGCTCTTTCCAATAAGCTGAGTGGTGGGAGGTTAAACGCTTTGTCAAGCATGTGGTAACCAACTGGCTGGCATTTTTGCCACGCTTGATGTGCTTGAGGCAAAGTTTGCAAATTGCAACAGTGTGATCGGCTGCGCATGTGCTAAAAAGGGCCCAAACAGCTGAGCTGTGGGAAGTGGGCTGGGAGACAACAGCTCCACAATCTGATGGAATAGGGTGGCTGTTCTCTACTCTTCCATGATGGCTGCCTCTTGGAGGTTGTGCCTCCCCCTCACGTATCTCCTCTGCTCTATCCGGAACCTGAATCGCATCAGCAACCTCATTATCATCATCATCCCCTCCATCCTCAATATCTCTGGAGACAACTTGGCAATACACTGCCGCTGGGGGAACATGACTGCCAATTTGTGTACCAGTGTTATCCCCTCTCTGTGGGCTCATGTTCCTACCTTCCCCAACCTCAGAACCAACATCAGAATCAAGTAATACTGTAGCTGTGACTCGTCAAGGGACAAGTGGCTGACGCTGTGTTCAAATAACTCAGCTGACTCCTCCATGCCTGATGCTGGGGCTATGGCAGGCGTACCTGTGGACAAGTAGACAGAGTAAGCCACTCTGGCAGCTGCAGTGGACTGGGCACTGGTCTATGCTTGGATGACAGAGGATGAGGAGGAAAGTGATGGTTTAGTAAGCCAGTCCACCCCCTCCTCTGCATGCTGTGGCTGGATGGCATGAGCAACATCACTAAACAGAGAAAATGATGCCCTGCCTGAGGACAGACTAAGTCCACCATTGCCTGTGGACACATACACTGCTGGCCCCCTCACCATGCCATGGGAACATCTGCCTTTCTGTGTTGGCCTCCCAGACATTATGGGGGTGGCGCTTACTAACAAAATGTAATAAAGATGTGGAATGTGTACGTGGATGCACTTTAGCCAATGGAAAGTGGTGAAGCATTTTACATATTTCTAAATTTCATAAACATTTAAATAAGCATTTGTGATAAATGAATACAGGTTGCTAAACTCCTGTGGTACATGTTTTTGAACATAGGATAGTGAATTTTTATCAGTTGTTATTGATTTTTAATAATTTTACTGATCCACACACTTACGGTATATTTGGTACTCTCCTCCTAGGAAGGGGATATCAATTTCTTATTGGAAAGCTTTTAGCCATTAATTTGAGAAGTTTTAGATTACGTTTTTGCTATTCTCAGCTTACCAAGGTTTTAATTTAAAAAATAAAGAGCTGGGGCATCGCCTGGCCATGCTGGCATGAGGATGCGGTCTTGAGGAGCACCCACTCTTACTGGCAACACTGAAGCCACCAAAGAGACACAGACTATCTGCTTCCACATCTGAGCATGCTCCCAGCCTCCTGGAACTGCACACATACCCTCTGGTCCACAGACTTTATACTTCACAGGCGGAGCAGGAGCAGACATGTTTCTTCAGCGGCCATGCTTGAGACACAGGTGGGCAGGCAGGCTCTCCACATTGCTGGACACAGATACTGTGTAATAGCCCAGCTCCATCAAAGGCTTCAGCCCATGAATCTATAGTGTACTGGGCCCTAAATGACCTGGAGGCAGGCTGGGACATTAAAGCCCACATTAGAGCTTTGCCCACAGCAGCTGACAATACACAGCTCATTACCTCTGTAGAGCATACGTTTAAGGAAGTCATAGACAACCTTAGACAAGTAACTATTTAGCTGGGCAATAGGGTTGAATTGTTGGAGTAGGAAGAGGAAGATTTACTAGCTACAATTGAATGACTTAGAGACAGGGTCTGCAGCCATGATGACAGAACTGGGTTATTTTTACTACAGTTGGATGATTATGAGAATAGGCGTCGTAGAAAAAACATCCACATTTGGGGCTTGCCTGAGGCCACACATGGCCCTGAACTCATCCCTATGCTCCAAGGGATTTTTAGACAGATTCTGGGTGAGGAAGTGGCCAACCACATTGTAATTGACAGAGCTCACAGGGCTCTTTTGCCCCCACCATAGACAGCTGTTAAAACCCCAGGGAGCTCCAACAAGAAGAGTGAGACTTTTCACTGGAACTAAGGTCTTTTGTATGTTTATCCTGTGGTTTCTGTCTACATGTTGCTGGGCTATCTGATCCTGTTGGATTAGACAACATGGCTTAGAGATGGGAAGTCACGCATGCTGCACTGTCTATTATCAGTTAACCTGTTCTTTATGTTGGCTTGCCCAGGCTGTGGGCTTTCTTCTCCTTCCCCCCTGCCTTCTGGGACACACACAGGTTCCAAAAGATGGTGGGACCATTTAGAAAGTGCAGTGTGACTTGCGCATGCACAGTAGAAACCTGGCTGTGAAGCTTGACGGCTTCAGTGACGTCGCCGACACCTGCACTCAAAGCCAATCGAAGAATCGCCTCAGGATGCCGACATCACTGGATCCCTGGTCAGGTAAATATCCTTATAATTAAAGTCAGCAGCTACATTATTTTTAGCTGCTAACTTTTATTAATTTTTTTTTGCCCAGACTGGAGCTCTCCTTTAACTAACTACGAAACAATCTTCTGTCTATTTCCTGCTGCTAATTCACATTCAAGGTAAAGGTAGCTATAGTTGTGCTCTTATAAGTGCTTGCAGTAAATTTAATGAAACCAGGTTTGTCAGAAGGGCTGAGGGTGTTCTTGGAGTTAGGGCGCAGAACAGAGAACCCAAATTATCAAGCGGCTCCTGCGAGGGTAGTGCTTTAATAATAAACAATAAAAACCTGGTGGCAGAAATTATTCACTTTACTCTTTATTACAATGTAAGAGATATCAGTTTTCATGAAGCAACTAGGAAATTTCCCTTGACAGATAACAGTATATGATATGGAAAATGTGCCTTGCATTACTGTGACACTGGTCATCCAGAATCATCATTTTAACCACCCATTTGTAATGAATGGAAAACTTGTCCTGAATTTAAGGGTTTCATGCCAAGAACAAACATACTGTATATCATCAACCTGGCGACAAGGCAAAGATCCTTTTGCTGTGCAATATCCCTTCAAAGCCAATTATTTTTTCCTGAAGGCTTTGTGTAAGGTTTGGAACCTTAAAAGGTTTTCTTGGCACTGCCTTTCCAATGGCTTATATATTAATAAAAGACAGTATTTTGATTTATACTGTATACAGCCAATGCCGTAATTTGGTGTCTTTGAGGGGGAAAAAAATCACCTCTGACCTGCAGAATAACTGAAACTTTTACGATATTTTGCCAATTATCAAACAGTAGAGAAGAAAGGGCCTATTTTGCCACCCTGGATATTGTAAATCACCCAGAGGACAGCAGGACAAAAGCCAGCCGATGGGGACTGAATCTTGTCTGCTTCATTACTGCCTAAGATAAATTAGTTGGGTTGAAACCTTCCCCAAATGAAAAATGGTCTTAACAGGGCTATGAATGTAGGTTATCACCGAGAAAACTGTCTATACAGCAAACAAACAAGGTTATTCCTATTTTTCTTGACTTTGGCAATTAGCTGTTGCACATTTTGAGGGTGCATTGCAAATGTTATTTCGTTAGGTTTATGTATTTAATTAGTATTATGGTCATTTTCAAAAAAGAAAAAAAATTGCAAGTTTGCAACATCTATACATTTTGAGGTTTATTTCACAGTAAACCTTTCACAAACATACGTTTCAAATTGAACATAAGATGAAAAAAAGTACAAGCAGAGGTTACCTCAAGTGAAGGCCACATGTTCCAACAGAAAGTAAATCCAGATATATAAGCAACTTAACTTATACTGTATGCAAATCTCCTTTTTAAGCCTCCTATTAGTCAATGAGGTACCATGACATAAAAGATTCATAAGGAAGGCTTGGGGGGTGGGGGCAACAAGGGCAAGCAACTAGTGAAACTTGGCAGTAGGAATAGAAAAAGTCAAGATGTTTGTATAATTTCAGCTGTCCAATTCTAAAAGCCAGCTAATTACTTACCATGCAGTTTAAATTTAAAGTAGAACTATATGCAAGGAAATATATATACTCAAAGAGTATATTCTTCGCGCCTAAGGAAAGCCTATTTGAAGGGGATACTAAATATGTGAAATTAAGGGGAGGGTAGCAGCTGCTATAAAATAGGTAAGGAATGGATAGAAAAAAAAACCCAAGATAAATGGGATTATATAGCGCTTGCTAATAAGGAACCAGGATAATCTAAATGTGTTATATAAAATCAGTAAATAAATATAGCTAAAATGGCTAAAATATCATGGACTAGATATAAATATTACAATGTAAACCTAATAAAATTCATACAGTGTTAAATAAATTATCAAATCACATAAGTGTCATATAAGTGCAATATTGACTGGCCATTGGACCACTGGAGGATCCAGCACTGAGCACTTGCACTTTTTCTTTTGCACCAAAGTGTAATCATTTCTCACTATAGTCACTTATGAACTTTGATTGGACTTTATTTGGCACTAATATGCACTTATATGACACTTATGTGATTTGATAATTTATTTAACACTGTATGAATTTTATTGAGTTTACATTGTAATATTTTTTTTTTTATCATTTTGGATAGAGCAAGAGATTTTTGTTCGCCATCTTTTTCATATTGCGGAGATTTCCCTTCACTTCCTGTCCCATAGCCAAACAAGAAGTGAGAGGAAACCCCTGCAAATTAAGGGAATCCCTTGGGGACCCCAAGATCACCAGAACTAGTGTCCCCATTGAAAGATTTATTACTCTATTACTCTTTTACTTTTCTGGGGACAACCTAAAATTTGGGATTTTCTTTTATTTTCACTTTCAATTATAATGGTAAACAGAACAAATAGAGAGGATAAATCTCTTTAACGGGGGGGTGTTCTCTCAGAATAGGCAACCCGTCAGATTAGGTAAAGGAAGTGACATTCTGTCAGCTGAATAGTTACTGCGCATGCGCATGTTTGCTAATCTGACAGAACACCTGCAGTCATAAGGCGCCAGCAGACATCTTACTACACCCAGCTACGTCTTGAATTTTACAGTCATTTAACAAATAAAGTGAGGGTATATAAATAAATAGAGTATATTGAGATCTATCATGCTGTTTTTATGTTACATTTTCAAAGAAGCAAAAAGTTGGGGGAGCAAACCCTGAACATGTATTTGTAAAGCTGGTGCAGCTATGAACCAAGTGACATGCATATTAAAAAAGAATACCGCACACATGCAAAAAAAATGACTATCAAATATGAAGACAATCCATAAATAAAAATGGGGATTTGGTCCCACGATATGGCCATATCGTGCTCAAGCCCACCACTACGTCAAAGTACCCCATTGTCAGTGGGTCCTACACTATCCATAAAAAAAAGGATGAATCCAGCCTCTCTAACCCTTGGAGATAATACTCCTTGCTGGGAGAGATGTCCACCCCACCCCCCACACACACCTGTACTCTATCAGTGTCCACTATCAAGTAGATATAGGAGGAGTCCCTTGTAGTGAAGTTGCACATCTCTCTCTAAAAAAGAATAGCGCACATATGCAAAAGAAATTGCTACCAAATTTGAAGACAATCCATAAATAAAAATGGGGATATGGTCCCACCATATGGCCATATAGTGCTCAAGCCCACCACTACGTCAAAGTATCCCATTATCAGTGGGTCCTACACTATCCATGAAAAAGAGATGAATCCAGCCTTTCTAACCCTTGGATATAATACTCCTTGCTGGGAAAGATGTGCAAATGCACTACAGGGGACTCCTCCTATATCTACTTGATAGTGGACACTGATGGAGTACAGGTGTGTGTGGGGGGTGGGGTGGGTTGCTCAACCTCGGTAGTCTGGTCAGACCGAACACATAATAAACAAGCAAAAAATTTGGGGGAGCATACCCATGTATTTCTAAAGCTGGTGCAGCTATGAACCAAAAGACATGTATATTAAAAAAGAATAGCGCACACATGCAAAAGAAATTGCTACCAAATTTGAAGACAATCCATAAATAAAAATGGGGATTTGGTCCCACCATATGGCCATATAGTGCTCAAGCCCACCACTACGTCAAAGTACCCCATTAATGGGGTATCATCAAGCTGAAATAAAAGCTCAAGTGCCTTTAAAAAGCAGCTTTTTTTTTTAGCTGCAGTGTGCATGAGCCCTAGGTTACAGTGACAAGATCAGACTTTTAATCACACCAGGCACACCATGGCTGAAGATGAAAATGCTGAAAGAGGCTTTTACCCACTCTGTGTCAGTACACCTGAAACTAAAGAACAGAAAGGAAGAGCAAACAGTCATATTTCTCTGCTAATAATTCTGTTTTGGTGTAAAGACTAAGAGGGGGTGAACTTTAAATATATTTTTTCACTAACAAAAGTATACAAACTGTACAGGGGCAACAGCTATGAGGACCCAGCTGGATGGCATTGGCTGGCCATTTGGCACTGTGAATCTTTTTATATACATGAAAACATTTATAAGAACAGAATGTAATGTATGTTTTGGTTCTATCCATCAGACATGGGAGTAAGTCACACATGTGCAAGTCACAAGCAAGTCTCAAGTCTTAACCACTTGCCAACCGCCGCACGACTATCTACGTCGGGGGTCAGCCCCTCACAGGCAAAGTGACGTAGGGCTACGTCACTAGCTTGTGAGGGTCTAGGGAGCGAGCGCGCGCCGCCGGAGGCGCGCTCCCGCTCCCGCGTGGTCACGGACCCCCCCGCGCGTGTGACCGGCGGACCCGATGTCCGCCGGTCACTCTGCGATCGGCGGGGGAGAGGGAGAAAGTCAGGCGGCTTGTGTAAACAAGCTGCCTGTCATTCTCCCCTGTGTATGAAGGATGATCATACGGTTCTACTATGTAGAACCGTTGATCACTCTTCATACTTCTGAAGCCACAGCCAATCACAGTAGAAAGCACGCCCCTAGGGACACACATAGCCCCTCCCTTTCAAAAAAAGTTAACCCCTTCACTGCCAGTGTATTTTTACAGTAACAGTGCATATATATAGCACTGATTACTGTAGAAATGTCACTGGTAACCCCAAAAGTGGCAAAAATGTCAGTCAAGGGTCCGATCTGTCCGCCCCAATGTCGCAGTACCGCAAAAAAAAATCGCAGATCGCCGCCATTACGCGTTTAAAAAAAAACAACAAAAATGACAAAAATCTTTCCCTTTGTTAGTAAACGCGATAACTTTTGCGCAAACCAATCAAAATACGCTTTTTGTAATTTTTTTTACCAAACATAGGTAGCATAAAACAAATTGGCTGAAAATGTTAAAAAATTTTGATTTTTACATTTTTTGGGGGGGAATTTCATATAAAAAAATGTGAAAAATATTGCTATTTTTGCAAAATTTACGCTCTTTTTTTGTTTATAGCGCGTGATCAAAAAATCGCACAGGTGATCAAATACCACCAAAAGAAAGCTCTGTTTGTGGGAAAAAAAGGACGCCAAATTTGTTTAGGTACAGCGTCGCACGACTGCGCAATTGTCCGTTAAATTCACGCAGTGCCAAATCGCAAAATACCCCCTGGTCTTTTAGCAGCCAAATCCTCCGGGGCTTAAGTGGTTAACCTTCAAGTCTCAAGCAAGTCCCAAGTTCCTGTGGCGAAAATCAAGCAAGTCAAGTCGAGTCCCTGCTAGAAGTCAAGCAAGTCAAGTCATTTATTTTGGTCAAGTCACAAATCAAGTCAAAATACTGATCTACCCCAATTTGCACCTTTAAATCAGTTAGAAATCAGTGGTCAGTAAAGGTTTTGTTTTATTTTCAACATTAACAAAACTGCTTAGTGCTTTTTTCTTGGCATATTAAGGAAACACTTTGAATGCCCAAACAGCTCAAAATCCTTCATCCGGTCATGTTTCAACACCACAGTCACTAAAAACATGTTAAGTATTTCCATTGTTAAACAGCCAGTGTCCTAAAAATCAGAACGCACTGAAGTGTTTTAAGTGACTGTGGTGTCAGAAACATAACCGGCACATTCATTTTGCTTTAACACATCTTGAGAAAATGCAAATATTTAAGAACTTAAAAAAGTAAAGTCATTTCGAGTCATTTCTATGTCTCAAGTCAAAGTCAAGTCTCAAGTCATGAATACCAAGTCAAAGTCAAGTCGAGTCTTTTATTAAATTTAGTCAAGCAAGTCTCAAGTCCTCAAACTGGTGACTTAAGTCTGACTCAAGTCAAGTCATGTGACTCAAGTCTCCCACCTCTGCTATCCATAGCAGCCTTGCAGCCCTGGGCCACAGTTTATGTTGACAATGCAGAAATCTGCTGCTGTCTAATACAGCTTTCTATAGCAACACAGATTTCTTTAAAGCCCACCCCTGGTCCAACTTGAACCCACCCTTGCTGTGCTCCTCAGGCTCTTTGTTGCTCTACTGGAGCCCCTACAACCTATCTGGTGCTTCAAGGTATGGGGAAGCATGTGACCTCGTCCCATGACTCAGTGCTTGTGAATGAGCTTCCAAAGGTCAGGCAAAAATAATGTCAAATGACATAGGAGCTGACATCATTAATCCTGTGTAAGCTCTATCAACACTATCCATTGAAGAACTTACACAGGGTTAGGACCTTGGAGCTGTGGGGAAGGTGGGGAATGTGAGTATAAATTGGTTGAGGGTGGGTCCCCAATGCAATGATCCTCCTTCCCTCACCATTCCTTCCTGTATCACAGCTAGCAACATTACCTGGGGCTTCTGGAAAAGGAGGAGAATGTGACCGCTTCCCTTGTGACAGTGTCGGGGTATAGCAGCCAATCATTAGCCTGAAGCACATGACAACTCCCTCCAGTGTCTGACACCATCTGACACTATCTGACACTGGGCATTTTGGTGCTGAGTGTGATGGAAGAAGGAGTGGCAGGGTGTGGGGGGAATGGGCTGGGAGAACTGGAAAGGTATCAGTGGATCAGGAAGACCCCTTGCAAAAATGCCGTCACTGTCAACTTTGCTCTGAATGAGCAAAAAGACACTGCCCATTGTTAAGAATACTGATTTCTCTGAATTAACTGGCTGCATTGTTTTTCTGCATCAGTGACTCAACAAAAAAAAACAATGAAGTCGGATAGCCAGGCAGCTTTTAACTTTTATACTGTACAGATTTCCTTAACCACTTGCCGACCGCCGCACGACTATTTACTGCGGCGGTCAGCCCCTCACAGGCAAAGCAACGTAGTACTACGTCGCTAGCATGTGAGGCTTCTAGGGAGCGAGAGCGCGCCGCCGGAAGCGCGCTCCCGCGCGGTCACGGACCCCCCGCGCATGTGCCCGGCGGACCCGATGTCCGCCAGGCACTCGCGATCGTCCGTTACCCCGGAAGAAAGGCAGGCGGCTAATGAAACAAAGCCGCCTGTCATTCTTCCCTGTATAAGAATGGAGATCAGACGGTTTTACTATGTAGGACCGTTGATCTCTGTTCTTACACCAGTAGCCATGTCCAATCCCATTTAGAAGCACGCCCCTAGGACACACTTAACCCCTCCCTCTCCAATACAGTTAACTCCTTCACTGCCAGTGTCATTTTTATAGTAACAGTACATATGTATAGCACTGATTACTGCAGTAATGTCACTGGTAACCCCAAAAGTGTCAAAAATGTCAGTCAAGGGTCCGATCTGTCCGCCGCAATGTCGCAGTCCCGCAATAAAAAAATCGCAGATCGCCGCCATTACTTGTTAAAAAAAAAACAACAAAAATTACAAAAATCTTTCCCTTTGTTAGTAAACGCGATAACTTTTGCGCAAACCAATCAAAATACGCTTTTTGCGATTTTTTTTACCAAACATATGTAGCATAAAACAAACTGGACGAAAATGTTAAAAAAATTTGACTTTTACATTTTTTTGGGGGAATTTCATATAAAAATATGTGAAAAATATTTTTGCAAAATTGACACACTTTTTTGTTTATAGCACATGATCAAAAAATCGCACAGGTGATCAAATACCACCAAAAGAAAGCTCTGTTTGTGGAAAAAAAAGGACGTCAGATTCATTTAGGTACAGTGTTGCACGACCGCGCAATTGTTCGTTAAATTCACGCAGTGCCGAATCACAAAATAGGCACTATGGTTTCTCTTTATTTTCTGGTTATACATGATTGATGGATATCTGCGGAGGAGTCTACTTGGGTCCAGGTACATCCAGAGGAAGACCATGCCAGTGAGATCCAGAGGGACATAGTTACAGGCAATGAAGGCTCTGTAGTGGGACCATTGCTTGGAGGTGAGCAAGCATTTTAGATAGAACTGTAGAACACGAATGATTATTGCACAGCGGTGGATTTTTTATATATTTATTGGGATTATGCACATTGATTGCGCAATACTTGATGTGATATTTTTATTATTGATTTAAAGTTAAAGGTGGACACCTTTTGATAAGTGCTGGCAGCAATCACCAATATCTATATAATTTTGCATGTATATATTGTTTTGCTCGGAGTGTTTTATATTTTTGAGCAGTTGTGATTAGGTGTGTGTACTGAGTTGATCATGCAGTTAGTTGGTATTACCTTGTAATAATTTAGAACACTGATTTTCTACACTAAGTTTTATTTATTTTTGCGCTTATTATACACATTGGGTATGTAAAGAAAAAAACAGCCTGCAGTTTTTATATTGTGCTGATCGACTTTAAGCCTTTTTTTATTAACCACTTTACTGCTAGCCTTTTCGGGATGGAGATTTCAGCTTTGAGCAAAATGATTTTATTTCCATTTAGTTGATCCTATTCCTAGTTATACTTTATCTATACATCTTTATTTTCTGGACAGTTAAAGATTGCATTTTGTAGAAGATGTGGATATGTTTGTTTATACATTGTAGAAGAACAAAGTATAAGGAATAAAAAGGAAATGTTACATAAACATTGTAAGAATTTTTATGAATACTGCTTACATTGCAAATTTTTTCATATAATTGGCTCAGTTACAGATATTGGAGAATTACAGCAACCATTAGTGGGGCCCAAACACCTGAAACACAGAAAAAGTAGCAAATATGAGGGGAAAAAATGATAGAAAGAAAAGGAAAACGGAATAAAAAAAAAGGAGGGGTGGGGGGAGGAAAAGGAGGAAAGGGGTATATGTGAAAGGGAAAAGGGAGGAAAAGGAGGAAAGGGGTATATGTGAAGGGAAAAGGGAGGAAAAGGAGGAAAGGGGTATATGTGAAAGGGAAAAGGGAGGAAAAGAAAGAAAGGGGTATATGTGAAAGGGAAAAGGGAGGAAAAGAAAGAAAGGGGTATATGTGAAGGGAAAAGAAGAGGGGAAAAAAGCAAGGGAATTAGAAAGATGGAGGAAGGGGGGACAGAAAGGAGGGGGAAGGGAGAGGAAAATAAAGGGGAGGAGTGGGGAAAAGTGGAGAGGAGGTAATATTTTTGCTTCTGCCTCTATAAATGTATAAATTAGGGTGTGTGTGGTGTGTCTGTGGGTGAGGCTTAGGACACCCTAGTGGGGACACTGTGGAATTGCTCTCACTAATGCCTAAACCTTCAGCAGGAGCTTCAGTCATGTGAAATGAACATTAAGGCAATGCTCCAGACTTAGAAGCGAGCATTACACTTGCACAGTTAACTGTTTTTAATCCATGGCCAGACTTCTATTGTTAACACTACGCACTTCGGGTACAATTCCTGTTAGAGAACTCCTCTCCCTCCTGGTGTGCAGCATTTTATGAGCTGGTACCGGTCTCTACCAACCCAGCAGTGCTGTCACCTCACTCCCAGTGACAGCAATGATACAGATGGACACAGGAAACACACTCTTACATAACTTCATGCTTCCTGGGGCCCCCTTTATATCTCTCTCCTGTGACTCCCTGCTGGGTTCCTTGGGGTCTGTGCCAGTGAGTGGGGAACTAACCGCTAGTGAAGGGGCCAAGCATAACACCCCTTCATCACCAGAGTAACCGTCACCCTTGCCTTGTCCCCCATTTACTGGCTGGTTTTCTGCATTAGCAAGTAAAAAAAATAACAACTAGCTAGCCTTAGTTACACTAACAAGTTTTAACTTTATAATCACATAAGGCACACCATGTCTAAAGGTGAAAATGCTGTCTCAGGTAATTCACTTACTTGCTGATATGTTGTGGCACCCTAAAAAGACTATCATGCCAGCTGTCAGGATGGAGGAACTGGTGTCACTGAACCCACAGGGAGTGGAATGAACATTCAGACTGGGAATCAGAAGCTCTCCTATACCACCCCTCCTCCCACCTCCGCAGTCTTCTGGTACACATCAGAGGTTCCAGAAGACTGAAGGGCCACTTATCATGCGCAGCATGGCTCGTGCATGCGCAGTGGGCAGCCTACTGTGAAGCTGCAAGCAGAACAGGCAGCTGCCCACAGCCAGAGCTGAGAACACGAAGGCTAGTGAAGAACTAGTCCAGGTCAGGATGGTGCTGGACTAAGGTAAGGGACAGGTAAGTGTCCTTTTATTAAGAGTCAGCAGCTAGAGAATTTGTAGCTACTCATTTTTATTCTTTTTTACAGAGTGGACCTCCGCTTTAACCACTTAAGTCCCGGAAGATTTTACCCCCTTCCTGACCAGGGGGTATTTTGCGATTCGGCACTGCGTGACTTTAACGGACAATTGCGCGGTCGTGCGACGCTGTATCCAAACGAGTTTGACGTTCTTTTTTTCCCACAAACAGAACTTTCTTTTGGTGGTATTTGATCACCTGTGCGATTTTTTGATCATGCGCTATAAACAAAAAAAGAGTGACAATTTTGCAAAAATAACAATATTTTTCACATTTTTTTTTATATGAAATTCCCCCCCAAAAAAATGTAAAAAGAAAAATTTTTTTAAATTTTTGGCCAATTTGTTTTCTGCTACCTATGTTTGTTAAAAAAAAAATCACAATAAGCGTATTTTGATTGGTTTGCGCAAAAGTTATTGTGTTTACTAACTAAGGGAAAGATTTTTGTCATTTTTGTTGTTTTTTTTTTTTAATGGCGGCGATCTGCGATTTTTTTGCGGTATTGCGACATTGCGGTGGACAGATCGGACCCTTGAATGACATTTTTGACACTTTTGGGGTTACCAGTGACATTACTACAGTAATCAGTGCTATACATATGCACTGTTACTGTAAAAATGACACTGGGAGGGAAGGGGTTAACTTTATTGGAGAGGGAGGGGTTAAGTGTGTCCCTAGGGGCGTGTTTCTAACTGTCATTGGATGTGGCTAGTGGTGTAATAGAACAGATCAACGGTCCTACATAGCAGGACCGAGTGATCAGTGTTTTTACACAGGGGGGAATGACAGGCGGCTTTGTTTACATTAGCCGCCTGCCTTTCTCCCTCTCTGCCCGACGATCGCGAGTGACCGGTGGACATCGGGTCGGCCGGTCACACGCACCGGCTTAGTCGGGTACGAGCGGGGGCGGGAGCGCGGCTATGGCGAAGCGCGCTCGCCCCCTATTCGCTCCCAGGCTACTGACGTACCGGTACGTCACTTTGCTTGGGAGGGGCTGACCACCGCCGTATATAGTCGGGCGGCGGTCGCCAAGTGTTTAAGTAGTAACATTCCCATAAGAGGGACTAAATAGCAAGCAGGTATCTGCTTGGCCATGTTAGCAAAAATAATTTCTCAATATGGCAAAAAATGGCCAGATTAAGTAATTGTTGTGTCATGTCTATAAGGGGCTCTACTGAAGCCATTTAGCTTGGGTCCTGATTTCAGATGCCAAGCAAAGGCAGAATAGCTTATGACTTAAGATGGGGGTCAGCAACCAGTAGATTGCGGCCAGGTGATAGGTAACTCGCTGACCCACCATCCTAGAGCATCAAACAGCGTGCGATGCTGAGGGACTACTTGCAAAGTTGGAGCTGTAGTAGGGAGCAAGAGCAGAATAAGCCAATGTCTCCTCTGTAGTACTGGCTCCTGTCCCATGCGGAGTGACAACCAATTGCACTCGACCGTTCGAAAAGCTAGTGGTCTCCAGAGTGGTGCAAGCAGCAGGAAAGAAGAGATCTTCAGGTCAGTGAGAAACAATACACTGGACATGATAATATAAGGCTGCTTTCACACTGATGCACTGCTTTTTTACCACACTGCAAGTGCAGTGCAGTGTACCTGCAGCTTTCCTGCAGGCTTGCTGCGCTTAGCCATAGACTTCAATTATATACTGCGGGTCTGAATGCAGGGGATTTGATGCACTTTCAGAAAGTGCACCACACCTGCAAGATATAAAAGAGGTCTATGGCAAAGCGAAGCAAACCCAGGAAAGTTGCAGATGCACTGTGCTGCACCCGCGGTGCAGGCAAACTGCAGCACATGATTGTGAAAGCAGCCTTATAGGGGGCTCAGAACAGTTCTTGAATGGGTCACGTTTGGCAGGCAGTAGCACCCACCAAAAGCAACAAGGGCTTTTTTCCTGCTTTGGGCATGTGTACACCTTTGGCTGCTGCCTCAGCAGCTAAAGGCGGTAGATATTGGGGGCGGAAAATCCGCAAATCAACAGCGACCCACAACTTTATGTGTGAACAAGCCCTTAGTTACATTCAGCAGCAGCACCCTTAAGGCTCGTTCACACATAAAGTTGTGGGATGGTAAAACCCTGCCGTTGATTCGTGGGTTCACAAGTGAAGCAGGCATTATTGCTCCTCTGAAAAGTGATCCAAGTTTGGTGAGGAGGCGATATGTTGCCTCCGCACCACCTGATTTAAACCCATTATTGCTGTGCAATGCACACGATTGCGACACAGTAGTATAGCAATTAGAGGTTTAAATCAGGTGTGAGGAGGGCAACATTGTGCCTGGTGATCTTTGACTTCTCCCACATTGTTCAGGTAGATCTCCACCAATTTAAGGTTGCCTACCTCTGGCTTAAAGTGATTGTAAGGCTCCATTCCACCTGAGCGTATAGTTTTCAAGCGTTTTTTTTTTTTTTAGTTTTTGCAGGCGTTTTTTCACATGTTTTCAGGCATTTTTCGAGTGTTTTTTTGCAGGTGTTTGGAGGCAGGCATTGACATCTGACTAAAAACGCTTGTAATCTGCCAAAAAAGAAGCTCATGTAGTTTTTTTAACTTCAGGCGTTTTGCTTCAGGAGACAAAATGCTCATATGTGAACAGGGGCTTTTGAAATTAATGGGATTTTGCTTGTTGGGTGTTTTGGAACTTCAGAGATGACAGTTTTACGAGCTGGAAAACACTCAGGAGTGAACAGGGTCTTAAGGCAGAAGGTGTTTCATCTTAATGCATTCTATGCATTAAGATGAAAATCCTTCTGTGTGCAGCAGCCCCCCACAACCACCCAAATACTTAGCTGTGCCCATGTCTATCCAGCGATGTCCAGGAGTGCCTCCGACGTCTGGGAATCGCCCTCCTGATTGGCTGTGACACAGCAGCGGCATCATTGGCTCCTGCTGCTGTCAATCAAAATCAGTTTGCCAATCAGGAGAGATAGCGGGCGGGGGCCAAACCGCGGCTCCATGTATGAATGGATACATTGAGCTCAGGTTCGGGTGCTCCCATAGCAAGCTGTTTGCTGTGGGGCACTCAACAGGAGGGAGAGGCCAGGAGAGCTGAAGAGGGACCAGAGAAGAGGAGGATCCGGGCCATGCTGTGCAAAACCAACTGCACAGAGCAGGTAAGTATAACATATTTGTTATTCTTATAGAAAAAAAAACGAGATTTTACATAAAAGAAAAGACAGAAGGATTTTTTGTGAATATCCTCTATGTGTGTGTGACAAGTGCTTTATTTGCCTGTGTCTACTGCATACCACTTTAATTAGTAAATATAATCTAATGCTGCACTATGCATTTGATTGGCAATTGGACCCCCCCAGTAAAATTCAGTTTTTTCCATAATCCGTCCCCTTAACCATATTGTAAGCTGTTAAATGAATCTGTCCCCATTTCACTATGACACCCGTTCAAGAAAATACATCACATTTACCAGGAAAGTTGCCCCTAGGTAGCATTTTGAAAGGATAATTAGTCTACACAGGTTTGGGAGTGAAGACATGTGATGGTATGTCAGACGATTGGACGTTGGTGTGACTTAACATAAAGGCAATGTGGAGGAGAAAGTGCATTTCTGACACTCGGGGCGACATTCTTCTGACAGGCTGAGTTCTCACATTTTAAATAATCACATCACTGCCCGATTACAGGTCTCTAATTGGGGCACATCAACGTCTCATGAGCGATATCATTGAATAAAAAAGGTTAATTTTTTTATAGAGGCAAGACAGCACTGAGTGATATTTGACTAAACAGATGAAAAATGCAGGTTTCAGGTCCTGTTTATACGATATATAGCTAATCTAAAATTTGCTGTATGTCATAGGAAAAAACCTCCCAAACTGGAAAGGTACATTTTGTTTACCAAAGCCATTTTGCATTTAAAGGAAAATTCCACTTTCACAAAAAAAAAAAAAAAAAATTATATATATATATATATATATATATATACATATCGATATACATATATATATATATATATATATATATATATATATATATAACCAAAATGATCAATCAATGATATTTTGTAAACTATATGGGTATAGAACATACTGATATGTTATCTTCTACATGTGTGATTGGTTCACTGCTTTTCCCACAAGGCACTTAAAGCCCTCAAGCCAAGTTAAAGGAATCTCTTGCAATAGGAGTTTCAATTTTGGTCAGAAATTTTCTAAGGCCCCCGTTACACTGTTGACAGGACTGGTAAAGAGGGCATAAAAAAAACGAAAATCACTCATCAGTTTCTATATTGTTGCTTCTCACTGGCTGGAAAAACCAAGTAAAATTATGTAGGGTTTCAGCCATTTGAAACAGCAGTCTGTTGTTTCGGCCAGCAAGTGGCCACAACATCATGGAAACAGGCGATTGCCTTTTTGTCAGGAACAAGAATGTGACATGGGCCTACTATCATATCAACTATCTTAACCAGCTATCCAATCTAATTGCTAAATACTTATGACCAGAGATGTATAGTAACGAAGTAGAACTACTTAAGTACTGTACTTAAGTACCGAAATGCGGTATCTGTACTTTCCTAGAGTAGAATTTTTTTCTCCTACTTCTACTTTTACTTCACTACATTTTTTCGATGATTTCAATACTTCTACTCAAGTATTTTTTTTTTTGTGCTGCATAGTTACTTGTTACTTTTAAAAAAAATGACCACTGCCAGAACAGTAGATGGCAGGTTGCATAAAGCTCAAAAAAATGTGTATAATGTCATTTGTAAATCAGCGCATACGAAAATAAAGGCTGTGTATAATAAAAGCTGCTATACCAAATCTTTCCAATAAAAAGAAAATATGAAACAAACAAATAAATGGTGCTACAGCGCTTAAAGTGCATCAAGAAACTACTAACAAACACAGGTTAATCATTTGAATAAATCATTTGAAATAATAAAAACAATATGATGTTCAAACTTTTGACTTATTTCTTTAATAACTACATAACACAGTACTTGTACTTTTACTTTCAGTACTTGAGTAGAAATGTTTTTTTCAAAACTACTGGTACTTTTTACTTTTAGTACTTAAGTAGCAAATTTTTTGAAAAAACTACTTGCAATACTTAAGTAAATAAAATGTTGAATACTTTAGTACTTCTACTTAAGTAACTTTTTCTGCGAGCACTTCCACTTCTACTCAAGTAATTTTTTGATCGAGCACTTGTACTTTTACTCAAGTAGAAATTTCGAGTACTTTATACAAGTCTGCTTATGACTGCCAAACTTCTAAAGGGTCCTAAAGCTTGGCTTATGTTAAACAATCTGATGTGCTCCCTGATTCCAAATTACGCCCTCTGTAAAACACATGTGACAGGAGACTGCACTCCTACCCCCAAAGTACCGTGAACAGCCTGATGAGTTTTGCTGCAGTATGCATCATAAAACACAAACTATGGGCTAGGAACCATATCCTACCATGGGTGGGAATATCCTTTTTGTATATGTTGGGACAACTAGATAGTATGCGCAATTCCTTAATTTTGCTCTCCTGGAATCTCAGGGGAATTGGAGACAAGGTGAAACGACTGGCAGTCTTTGACACGATAAAGAGGCTCAAGCCATCAGTAGCATGTTTAGCATGAAAAGCACCCAAAACCTTATTCTCTGCACATGCTCTGCTCATGACTGTACCACACACAATGTCATTCTACTTACTCATAATTTTCCAGAATGAGTATCTTCATCTCCAATATGATGCAGTAGAATGATGAAAACAGTAGTTACCTGGTTCTTCTGAGCAAAATCAATGGTTTCACTTGTATTGTGGCCAATATATATATAAAGTATGAACTTAAATGGCATCCCAGTCTCAGTCTGTGGGGTTCAATACTGAGTTGGTCCACCCTTTGCAGCTTTAACAACTTCAACTCCTCTGGGAAGGCTGTCCACAAGGTTTAGGAGTGTGTCTATGGGAATGGTTGACCATTCTTCCAGAAGCACATTTGTGAGGTCAGGCACTGATGTTGCCTGGATCATAGTCTCTGCTCTATTTCATCTCAAAGGTGTTCTGTCAGGTTGAGATCAGGACTCTGTGCAGGCCAGTCAAGTTCCTCCACCCCAAACTCGCTCATTCATGTCTTTATAGACCTTGCTTTGTGCACTGGTCCAATCATTTGGTGGAGGGGGGATTATAGGCTGGGGTTGTTTTTCAGGGGTTGGGCTTGGCCCCTTAGTTCCAGTGAAGGGAACTCTTCGTCGGCTTCAGCATACCAAGACATTTTGGACATTGTCATGCTTCCAACTTTGTGGGAACAATTTGGGGATGGCCCCTTCCTGTTCCAACATGACTGAGCACCAATGCACAAAGCAAGATCCATAAAGACAAGGATGAGCGAGTTTGGGGTGGAGGAACTTGACTGGCCTGCACAGAGTCCTGACCTCAACCCAATAGAACACCTTTGGGATGAATTACAGCCAAGACTGTGAGCCAGGCCTTCTTGTCCAACATCACTGCCTGACCTCACAAATGTGCTTCTGGAAGAATGGTCAAACATTCCCTTAGACACACTCCTAAACCTTGTGGACAGCCTTCCAAAAGAGTTAAAGTTGTCATAGCTACAAAGCATGGTCCAACTCAATATTTAGTAGGAAATGAACTCTGCGCTAAGGATATCCAAGGAATGTGCAAGTGTAAATAGGCTGCAGCCTACCCTGAACTACAGTCAGAAGACTGTATAAAATAATGAATAGAAAATTGGGTATTGGCACTGCCTGTATTAAAAGTGATGATAAATGAATAAATAAATAAGTGCACTGTAAAATGTAATATAAAATGTAGTGTACAATGAATCATTGTAGCAAATGAATATACACAATGGAAATATAAAATCAAAGTATGAAAAATTGTAATATTAATAAATAAATAACCCCGTGATAAAGTGCAATATAAGTGACAAGGTGAATGTAAATATATATACGCAAGTGATGAATCAATAAATAAATAAATACAATGGTGAAGATGGCAGGGTAAAGTGACAGTGACACAAAGTGCTGGGATGTTGCACTATAAATAAGATTTGGAAAGTGGTTGAAAAAAAATAAATATAAATATATGGATGTGACAACAGATGGTGCAATAAAGTGCACAGAAAGTGGTTAACGGATATAATATAGTGCCTGGCTGGTATAAAGTCCTAATAGCCAATAATAAACCGGTGCTATATGGATAAAAAGGGGAAATTAGTCCACAGCTTAATAGGTGCCCAAGCGGATAGTAAATCTCACAATGACCCCGTGGTGGGTGACTGGCGAGGTGTAGGGTGACCCCTAAAGTATAAAGACCTACTAACCAGATATACCCACCCCACACAGGGGTAGAGAGCGGGTATTAAGATGCAATTAGCGCTCCTTTCATTGTCTCCTGATTCCCTTCTGTAGTGGGGGGGGGGGGTTGTTGCGGGGCATCCCTGGGGGTCCGGGGGGTCCCAAAAAAGAAAGGCAGGCTCCTATGGTCCTCTCCTATTAGGATGGTGGAATATCCAGTGGTCCGTGGGTGGGTTCCAGCCACTCGGTGGTGTGTAAGGGTAGGAGGGTCCTCCTCTGCTGCCAGTTCCAGCAACGTCTCCTCTCTTCTTCCTCCCAACTCACCACTCACTCTGGAACGTTCTATGTATACCTGACATCACTTCCTGTCAGTATGTTACATCACTTCCTGTCTGTGCGTTCCATCTGAGAGAAGTCAGTCGTCCAGCTGTGATGAGGGCAATAATGTCCAGGTGGCCATGCAGGCCCTGGTGTCCTCAATTACAGTCTTTGGCGCAAGAGCCTCCTATTCTCCTTTCTGAGATTTCAGACCTTACACGGTGGGACCAAGTGTATCCAAATTCACCCATGTTAGATCTAGCAGCTGGGAGACCAAGTATGGAAGGCTCATCTAAAGGTCTCACCTTTCAGTATTTGAAACCCTGTGGAAGCCAGGCCATCTGCTACGAACTTTAGGTATACCAGAACATGGAAAACCTCACAGAATTTAAGGATGGAATCCTCTGCTCCTGACTGTAAAGTTTAGGATGTCTGCAAGTAAGCAGAGATAAGGGATTAAGTGGTAGTCAAGTCTTGGTCAGGTCCTCATTTTGTGAAATCCAGGGACCGCCGCACATCTTGGTAAACCAATTCCGAAAGGCCTGTACAGATCGTTCTTTTCCCTAAAAACTTGCAGTGCAACTAGTGTTGGAAAGGTTGTCCCACTCCTCCATTTTTCTAAGCAAGACTTCCTCAATATTTTCCGTGACACTAAAGCAGTATTTCCTAGGGCTATTACGTCTGGGAGAAGGATTTCAGATATCCAAGCATCAAGCGATAAACGACCTTATTGCTACCATTATCAAACAAAATAGCTCTAGTTTTTTCTTCTCCAGCACCATACAAAGGTCGGCATCCTTTCATTTGGAACAGGACATCGCCCTTCCAGCATGTCAAAACCTGAAATGTCTAAGTCACCGCAAGCTTGGGTAGTGGACACAATGTGGAAGAAATACATGGAAGTGGTCCTTCTCTAGAAGGACAGACAGTGGCCTCTTCAGTCCTGGCGGTATGAGAAGAAGACTTTTACAGTCCACTAGGACGATGGCATAATCTATTGGGGTTATAGGGCAAAGATGAATCCATCATTCTAGTGCAGAGCCCACTTTATCACGCTATCACTTTATCTGCACGCTCATGGGCAGAATTCACAGGTCCAGAATTCCTTTACAGGATACCAACTAGGTTCAAAAATAGTTTATAATAGTCTATAATGGGCTAAAAAGAAAAATGTTTAGCCTATTACAAAGTTAATCAAGCGACATTGGAAACATGGTGGTTGACTTCAGTTCTAAATGAGTCTAAGGATATGTTGCATGGTTGCATAATTGATCGGATTGAGAGACGAGGGTCCATCTGGCTCAACCAGTGGAGGACGGAGAACAGTGGAGAAAACTGTTGATTAAAACACTTCAGCATGGCCCTCCCTTATGGGTTTTGTTGGCGTGCTACATCCCATATCCCATACGTGTATGCAGTCATTCTTGTGTCAGGAAAACAGAAAATGTTATGCTTACCTGACGGTAATTTTCCTTTCCTGATGCATAAGCATGACAGCATACAGGTCCCTCCCTTGGGGACTTCGCATTTGAGTCTAGTTACGAGAATGCCGCCTTAGGGGAGGCAAATTATTTATCTAGTATAACCAGTCCTGATTGGGCGAGGGGCAGAGCCTACCCATACGTGTATGCTGTCATGCTTATGCATCAGGAAAGGAAAATTACTGTCAGGTAAGTATAACATTTTCCGTTTTCTTTCTCTCACAAAGCAGTCTCCACATTGATACCGGTAGCTCTCTCAGGTTTTGGCTTGCTAAATCACAGACAAAAATCAACATCTTGCTCTTTATTTATACCACCTACTGGTGGTCACTAGTACAATGAAAAACCTGGTACGGTGTTCTGTCGAAATAGCCAACTCGTCAAAATCTCCAAATATGTCACTTTCGGTGACTCTCCAGCAGCAGATTTTGACGAGTTGACCTTACTGCCCATGCCTGCGCGTGCACCCGACAGAATAACAGAAACCCCGTTGGATCTTCCAATCACTGCAGTGCATTGGAAACAGCTGTGTTTGTTTACGTTTTAATTAGTCAAACGCTGACAGAGAGATGCAGAGGATTGTGGGCGTTATAGTTCTAATGTGGCGGGAAGCCCAGATGGGGTTTCTGTGATTCTGTCGTGCAGGCGCGCGCACGGACATTAGAGACGATTTGTCGAAATTTGCTGCTGGAGAGTGACCAGAAGTGATTTAATTAGAGATTTCAATGAGTTGGCTATTTCAACAGAACACCAGAACCAACACTGCTAAGGTGGCCTGGAAAACCCGGACTGCATTGCATTATCACCTTAGTTTCCTGTATATGAACGCATGCGAGGTGATACATACATCCATCAATCACTTTGCCTTTCATAATGTCACTATATATATATATATATACACATATACACATCCACCCTTCTCTTCAGAAGTCCTAAAACAACTAGCTCAATGTATGGCATTGTACCCCAATGTACCGTTATTAGCTCTTGGCAACTACAAAAACAGTCCCTGCTCTTGACAAAAGGTATCCTATTGCCAGAGGGGTTGCTCCAACTTCACAAAATACACCTTTTGCTAGACTTATTACTGAATTAGGCATGAGAGGGAAAAGAGCATATAAATATGGGCCCATAAAGCCCTTCATAGAGCACTCCAAATACAAACCAAGATATGTATAAGACCATTCACCCTTTTGGGTAAGATTATTTATATCTGGGCCAACAACATGTTCATTATCGACGGTTAACACATTATGGCAGGCACTATTCCTGGTACAGGATCGGGTTCCGTTGGCACTTTCAACTTTTATAGAATGGAACACTAATATTATCTTCACCGCTATTGTCTGGGACACCCTTAGGGTGCACTTGAGGGGCCTAATTATCAAGGACATCTACTTTATAGAATGTACCTCCAAAGTCTGGGAAAATTCAGGAAACCACTTATGTAACTAACCATAATTCTCCCAACCAGACCTCCTGGCTGGAAGCCCAAAAAATGTACTATTGTCATTAATACCGCTGACAAGAAACGATTCACTTTGCAACAAAAATACTTTAAGGAGGGGGAGAATATGGGTCACCTTATGGCAAGAGTAGCATGAAAACAACAACAGGCCTTATATATTGATGCTTTTTCTGATGATCATGGCATGAATGTATGAAAAGCCTGCAGACTTTTACACATCATTATATGGCTTTCTATACATCTAAGTTATCCTCAGATCTTGGAACACTAAAGCAGTTTTTAGATAGTTGTTCCATCCCAACAGTGACAGGGAAAGACTTAGTCATTCTTAAATCCCTCATAACGCTAGGGGAGATTTAATTGGCACTGGCTGGCATGATTAACATTATGTCACTGGGTAAAGATGCGTTACTATCAAAGGTATGTAGAACCCTACAGATAGGTGCTAGGTAAAACCATAGTGGGCCTTGTCTGCTTAACAGCAGGGCTGTGATTTATCTACCCAGGGTGTCAGGGTGTCAGGGCTTCCAGATGTGTCTGCTGAAGGCAGAAGTATCCCCACTGGCTCCTGTGAGAGGCTTCTCATAAGGCAGTGTGGGAAGTCCAATCAGGGGACACATCCAAGCTTGTAACTACCCCAGAAGGCAAATTATGCTGAAAGGGATTCTGGGAGTGCGTAAAAGTTTGGGGGGAAGTGCGTGGAACGGTGTCTTTGGCGGGAGCAGAGTCCCAGGATGGAGAGTGCGGCTGTCTCTCCTCCTGTCTGAGGAAGGTGGATGTTTCAGGGTGTCGCCTGAGAATCCAGAAAGTGCTGAGTTGAGCTGAAGGGAATCCGGTGTGCCGAGAGCCTGCGGAGAGAGAGAGGGGTCCAGTCCCAGGAAAGCCTACACAGGTCGTGAGTACTGAGGATTGCCCCTGGGGTTCTGCCTAGAGTCAGAGGGGACCACTCCGGAAGAGGTTTGGGGATCCAAGGTCAGCTAACTGTAAAGGGGGTATCTAGGTTGAGGACCCTGAAGTGTAAAGGGGGTACATAGTCAGTGGACCCTGAAGAGTTCAAGGAGCAAAGGGGGCACCTGCAGTCTGGGCCCTGAATTGTATTGTGTGTGCCAGTTACAGTGTTAGCTATTTGGAGTTCTACAAAATACTACCTCAAGCTGTGCCAGGCGGGGGAAAAGTATTCAAAGACTTACACAGTGAAGCAGTGTCAGGAGTTCTACAGTTCTCAGTCTTGGATCTACTGGACTATAGGTCGGGGATTCAACACTTCCTCTTTTTTACAGAGTGTTCTCAGAGTCAGTGAGCATTGGCTGGCGCTGGCTAGCGTCAAGGAAGCGCCAACAGCATTTTTCCAGGATCAAAGTCCCAATTGTAATTAGTTCAAGCCGAGAGGAGTATCCCACTCATTCCCTTTTCCCATCCCCTTAATTTATAATAAAAACCACAAACAAAGACACCGGAGTTGTCACTGTTCCAATTGTCACACCTGGGGACTCAGCTCACATGGGCTGGAGAGGATTCCGGTACTAATGGCAGACCCACATCAGGCCACAGGCCTGGAAACCTTGCTACAGGTATATAAGAAGTAAGGCGAGGTTCTGTTGCCTAAATTATTGAAGGTCTTCCATGTAACAGCTGACACAGGTAATTTCTCCCCTACTATGAATGACGGTATTATAATAGTTTTGTCAAAAACAGTGAAAGACAAGCTACTTTTAGACTCCTACCATCCCATTTCTCTATTGAACACAGACATCAAGCTACTGGCTTCTATCTTGACCACAAGGTTGTCTAAAGTTATCCCTAAACTAGTCCCTAAGTGACCAATCAGGGTTTATCCCTGGAAAGTCCACAGCCAATAACATTCAACATTTATTTTTGAACTTAAAGATTACCATATACAACCCAAGTAAATTCCCCTTTCATTGCTGGATATAATGAACTTAACCACTTGCCGACCCGCCACAGTACATTTACTATGCCAAGTCGGCTCGTACACGCATAATCACATATTTGTACGTCGCGACTTTCTGCCAGGTCCGTTCGCACATGCTGACTAGCAGAGCTGACTGATTGACTTCTCTGAGGCTGTGTGTTTGAAGCTTGACTTTGATATTCAATGGCACACATATTCCGAGCATTGAACAATTGTTTTTTGTAGCACTCAGACATGTGCAGTTGCTATTTGAGCTTCCAGCTCCAGCATTAGCTCAGGGAGCAGTACAGATCAGATGGAATAATACATCCTAACAAATATAATTCGTTCAAACATTTGCTGACCAGGGAAGTCTTTAGTGAGTGTGTGTGTGTGTGTATATATATATATATATATATATATATATATAAATATATATCTATATAGATAGATACTGTATATATATATATATATATATATATATATATATATATATGCAGTATCTCACAAAAGTGAGTACACCCCCCACATTTTTGTAAATATTTAATTATATCTTTTCATGTGACAACACTGAAGAAATGACACTTTGCTACAATGTAAAGTAGTGGGTGTACAGCTTGTATAACAGTGTGAATTTGCTGTCTCCTTAAAATAACTGAACACACAGCCATTAATGTCTAACCCCTGGCAACAAAAGTAAGTACACCCCTAAGTGAAAATGTCAAATATTGGCCCAATTAGCCATTTTCCCTCCCCTGTGTCATGTGACTCGTTAGGTCTCAGGTGTGAATAGGGAGCAGATGTGTTAAATATGGTGTTATCATTCTCACTCTCTCATACTGGTCACTGGAAGTTCAACATGGCACCTCCTTGCAAAGATCTTTCCGAGGATCTGAAAATAGGAATTGAAGTTTTTCATAAGGATGGCCTAGGCTATCTTTAAGAAGATTGCCAAGACCCTGAAACTGAGCTGCAGCATGGTGGCCAAGACCATACAGCGGTTTAACAGGACAGGTTCAACTCAAAACAGGCCTCACCATGGTAGACCAAAGAAGTTGAGTGCATGTGCTCAGTGTCATATCCAGAGGTTGTCTTTGGGAAATAGACGTATGAGTGCTGCCAGCATTGCTACAGAGGTTGCAGGGTTGGGGTATCAACCTGTCAGTGCTCAGACCATACGCCGCACACTGCATCAAATTTGTCTGCATGGCTGATGTCCCAGAAGGAAGACTCTTCTAAAGATGATGCACAAGAAAGCCCGTAAACAGTTTGCTGAAGACAAGCAGACTAAGGACATGGATTACTGGAACCATGTCCTGTGGTCTGATAAGTCCAAGATAAACGTAATTGGTTCAGATGGTGTCAAGTGTGTGTAGTAGCAATCAGGTAAGGAGTACAAAGACAAATGTGTCTTGCCTACAGTCAAGCATGGTGGTGGGAGTGTCATAGTCTGGGGCTGCATGAATGGAGTCGGCGCTAGGGGAGCTACAGTTCATTGAGGGAACCATGAATGCCAACATGTACTGTGACATAGTGAAGCAGAGCATGATTCCCTCCCTTCGGAGACTGGCCGCAGGGCAGTTTTCCAACATGATAACGACCTCAAACACACCTCCAAGATGACCACTGACTTGCTAAAGAAGCTAAGGTCTGGAGACCTAAACCTTATTGAGCATCTGTGGGGCATCCTCAAACATAAGGTGGAGGAGCGCAAGGTCTCTAACATCAGCTCCGTGATGTCGTCATGGAGGAGTGTAAGAGAACTCCGGTGGCAACCTGTGAAGCTCTGGTGAACTCGATGCCCAAGAGGGTTAAGGCAGTCCTGGAAAATAATGGTGGCACAAAATATTGACACTTTAGGCCCAATTTGGATATGTTCACTTAGGGGTGTACTCGCTTTTGTTGCCAGCGGTTTAGACATTAATGGCTGTGTGTTGAGTTATTTTGAGGGGACAGCAAATTTAAACTGTTATACAAGCTGTAAGCTCACTACTTTACCTTGTAGCAAAGTGTATATACTTTATATATTTATACACAAACACATAGAGTTATCTTCACCCAACCTCTGTGAAATCATGCAAATCCAAAAAATCCAAAAAATGTAAATTAAAAAATAAAATACACTCTTACTTGTTAAAAAAAAAACAACAAAAAACAAAAAAGCACAAGCAATCATGTTGAACACCTTTTGAAATCATCAGATAATCATAGGAAAGTCAAAACAACACAAGTAGAAGGTATTTTTTATCTAAAAGCATACTGGATAATACATGCCTATGAGTTGGTCTGGGCTGGATGAAAAACAAGCCTTAAAGCGGAACTTAAGGCTATTTAATCATATTTACCTAGTTGGATGCAGCTGCCCAATGCTGCATCTGTCCTCAAACACCGCAGATTGCTCGGTTCATACAGGAGTGCTGGGCTGTGGAGGAGGCGAGAGTGGCCGGCTCAGGCTCCCAGCGGCCCGCTGGGTGTAGGTCCGGACATGTGGGTAGATCTCAACCATATGGTCGCAATTTTGGCTGAGCCTGGACCGGCTATGTGACGTCTTAAGCCTCAGCCTGCTGTCTTATCCACAGGAGAAGTACAGCCAAACTAGCTTTGGCTGTACTTCTCCTTAAATCCCCAAAAGTTAGGTAGTTCCCTTTTAACCCCCCTCCCTCTCCAAGCAGAATTCTTTTAGCCTTTTATTTCATCTTTTTTTATTTTGCATTTTTTTGGCCCCATCTACACCAGAATGATGTGGACCTGGTCCTGCAGTCTCCTAGGACACTTACATCCCATATTTGAAGGAGGCTGCCGGATTGGCATACAGAGTGTTTGTAGGGCAAGGCGAATAATGGCAGACAAGAGCAAATAAAAAAATGGACTGCATTTGTTAAGCAGGTAGTCTGGGGGAGATTTACTAAAACTTGTGCACACACAGACTCTGGTGCATCTGTGCATATTAACCTGTAGGCTTTTAGAGCCTAATTTCTATTTTGGACTGGAATGTACAGTACCTTCAAAGTTGGTGTTTTCTTTTGCATAAAGCCCCTAGAGGATATTCTATGGGTCTAAAATAATATATGCACTACTGCATTTAGGGTTCACCTCTTGGATAACCTCCCTGCTCCCTTTTAAAATGAACTTGTATTAAAACTTCTAAAGATAACAAATCTATAGGGGCTTTTGAGCTCCGCAGCCACTGGTGAATTTTACCAACTTCATAAACTGCATCTATTGTCATCAGCCATACATGGATGACAGGTCCTCCTGCCTGCAAGGCATAGCGGAACTCCCCACGGCCAGGACTTACAATGTGGACAGATGTTCTTGTGGAGATCAAAATGGAAAGCAAGCCAGGGCGATATATTTTATGTCTATAATTACTGTGGAAAGTTCAGCGTGGTATTTTGTTGAAAATACTTTACTCCACACAGGCGGAGGTGCTTTGACAGGTTCGGTTAATCTACAAGGAGGGCAATAACGTCCACTGAATTAAACCTGTCTTTGACAAGCTTGATAAGTCAGCAGTCTGAGTCAGAAATCCTTAATTGCCAAAAAATTCAAATAATCTGCTATTGTTGCTGTTAGTTGAGTCTTTTCTAAAGGTTATTAATCAGTCAGCAGAAGGTCTAAGTCTGTATTGTGAGAATTCAGTGTCTGTTATACATATAATGTAATGCAAAAAAAATTTCAGTATACTTTTACCTTTGTTCCAGTGTTCACAGTGATTAATTTAATGCTGAAACTTAGACTTTCTAAAGGGTTTAGAAGTATACTGTTGTTGTTGATTAACCACTTCTCTCCTGGCATGTTAGAGAAAAAAAAGCAGAGCAGGTGTATTGTTATCCTGCGTGGATGTCATATGACGTCCTCCAGATGGGCACGTCCTTCGCGCTCTAATGGTCGTGCTGCGGCTCGATCTGTCACTCCCTGGGTCCACTGCAGCACAGCAGATGACACATTCTTGTACCCGGGGCTGGCCCTGGTACCATGTGATATATGACCAGTCACAAAGATCCCATGTCAATTGTACACAATAAATGGGTTTCATTTATAGCCATTAATTTTGTACTATTATGATGATCTCTGTGATTGGTCACAGTGATTACATGGTACAGACAGGACCAACCACAGCACATCTGTACTATGTGATAGCTGTGACCAATCACATCTATCACAATAGTATACCCTGGCAATGAATGGATGCCATTCATAAAAATGATTGCTTATAGCAGTGATCATCACTGTTATAAGCAATCATAGTGTTAAAAAAAAATACTGATTACCTTCCCAGAGTACTACAGTGTCACAATGGTAGCACTGTACTGCTCTAGTCACAGTATGTAAAAACTGGCCTGGGCAGGAAGGGGGTATAAATGTCTGATATTGAGGTGGTTAACATAGTCCAAAGTTTCATGACTTTATGGACAGAGTGAAAAGATTCCATTGAATTAAGTCTTAAATTAGATTGGGCAGATGCATGTGGAGCTGAATATCTGCAAAGCTGCCCAACCCTATTTTATAGATTGGCAGTGCAGTGATTAAAAATGGGGTAGGGCTTTCCATCCCCTGCCATGTATTATACTGTAAGGAACAATATACTGTATGCCCTTATTAAATATACAGTATCTCACAAAAGTAAATATTTTATTATATCTTTTCATGTGAGAACACTGAAGAAATTACACTTTGCTACAATGTAAAGTAGTGAGCGCACAGCTTGTATAACAGTGTAAATTTGCTGTACCCTCAAAATAACTCAACACACGGCCATTGATGTCTAAACCCTTTGCAACAAAAGTGAGTACTCCCCTAAGTGAAAATGTCCAAATTGTGCCCAATTAGCCATTTTCCCTCCCCAGTGTCATGTGACTGGTTAGTGTTACAAGGTCTCAGGTGTAATTGGGAAGCAGGTGTGTTAAATTTGGTGTTATTGCTCTCACTCTCTTATACTGGTCACTGGAAGTTCAACATGGCACCTCATGGCAAAAAAAACTCTCTGAGGATCTGAAAAAAAGAATTGTTGCTCAACATAAAGATGGCCTAGGCTAAAAAAAGATTGCCAAGACCCTGAAACTGAGCTGCAGCACGGTGACCAAGACAATACAGTGGTTTAACAGGACAGGTTCCTCTCAGTACAGGCCTCGCCTAGACCAAAGAAGTTAAGTGCACGTGCTCAGGGTAATATCCAGAGGTTGTCTTTGGAAAATAGACATATGAGTGCTGCCAGCATTGCTGGAGAGGTTGAAGGGGTCACTTTGGGCCCATTTGGATATGTTCACTTAGGGGTGTACTCACTTTTGTTGCCAGTGGTTTAGACATTAATGGCTGTGTTGAGTTATTTTGAGGGGACAGCAAATTTACACTGTTAAACAAGCTGTACGCTCACTACTTTACATTGTAGCAAAGTGTAATTTCTTCAGTGTTGTCACATGAAAAGATATAATAAAATATTTACAAAAATGCGAGGGGCATACTCACTTTTGTGAGATACAGTATATATATATATATATATATATATACCTTTATACAGTATATATATACTGTATATACAGGCAGTCCCATTTACAAACAAGATAGGGTCTGTAGGTTTGCATTTTTAAGTGTGACTCCAGCCAAAATATTTGGGATAGCATAGGGAAGGGTTAACAACCCTGTAACATTTGTTTTGCTGTCTGTGTCCCTGTTCTGAATATTTCACCTCACTTTCTGTCCCTGTGACAACTAGATTCTGACAATTTTGGGCTGTTGTGGAAACAAGGATTGGCGATAAAGCTTCAGTGGAGAAACCTTCTTCTTACAGCAGTGAATTTCTCTTCCTAGGGGTAGATTTTTGCTCACTTCCTGTTGTCTCCCTCCGTTTGTTGTTTGAAGTCAGATGTTTGTAACTCAGGGACCGCCTGTATATAAATATATATATACACAGTATATATATATATATAAATGTAAATATAGTTGCGCTAAGGAAATTTAAAACAATGAGCAGATAAGTATCAAGAATCTCTCAGTAAATCTCAAAAAGCAGCTACACTTGGTCATATACTGATCATATGCAATTGAGACAGAAAGATATAAAATATGTAGCGCTAAAAACAATTTAAAAAGTCCATATAAAAAGTCCATATCCAATAGAATTATCCCAGTGATATTGCACAGCACCCAGTAATGCAAGAGTGAAGGAGGTCCACCACCAAGTAGAGTGTTCAAAACACGCTTACCGGACAAATGAATATAACGGACCTTGAGTTCACACACAAGCTGAAACACACTATTAATGGATTGGACCGGACCTCTTCTCAGAGATGGATCACAAGATACCTCCACAGTACGTCAAATCGGGAGCGGCCCGACGCGGCGTTTCGTCACATACGAATTACACCCCTGAAGACGTCATTCGTATGCGACGACGGGCCGCTCCCGATTGGATGCCTATGCGCAATTGAGGACATTGGCTGTCATTTTGCTGCCCGGTTTGGAACCACACAGGTCAGCGTGTGTTTTGCCCAATATTCCCTTCATACATTTGAGTGCTATACCTTTTTTATTTGGAATAAAGTTTATTGAAATATACTGCACTATGAAGGGTATTATTTCCTTCCTTTGAGTGGCTCCAATTTGACGTACTGTGGAGGTATATCTTTTGTGATCCATCTCTGAGAAGAGGTCCGGTCCAATCCATTAATAGTGTGTTTCAGCTTGTGTGTCAACTCAAGGTCCGTTATATTCATTTGTCCGGTAAGCGTGTTTTGAACACTCTACTTGGTGGTGGACCTCCTTCACTCTTGCATTACTGGGTGCTGTGCAATATCACTGGGATAATTCTATTGGATATGGACTTTTTATATGGACTTTTTTAAATGTTTCTAGCGCTACATATTTTTTATATATATATATATATTAGGGATCGACTGATTATTGGCAACACCAATATATCGGGGGCCGATATGCACTTTCCCCGATATATCGGAATCGGCCATGGAAGTTACCGATATTGCCAATATTGTCGTGACGCCATTGCGTATGTTGCGCTGCACACATTCTGCCTTCTAAGTTTGCCTCCCACGCCTGCGCGGCACACACATGACGTCATACTCCGCACGCCACCCACAGGCCCTGGCCTCAGCCACCCACCCATCACAGGGTGCCAGCCAGCCAACCACAGCAGGGTGCCAGCCGCCAGCCATCTGACCCACAACAGGGTGCCAGGCCAGCATCCAGCCACCCACTCCACAACATGGTGCCAGCAGCCAGCCACCCACCCCACAACAGGGTTCCTGGAAGCCAGCCACCCACAGGTGACACCAAGCCAGCCACCCGCCACCACACAGTGTTCCAGCAATCCAGCCACCCACAACAGGCCAGGGTGAGTGACACCAAGCCAGCCACCCACAACAGGGTGACACCAAGCCAGCCAGCCACCACAGTGTTCCAGAAAGCCAGGCGCTGCCACCCACAACAGGGTGACACCAAGCCAGCCACCCATCACAGTATTCCAGCAAGCCAGCCACCCACCACAGTGTTCCAGCAAGCCAGCCACCCACCCACCCACCCACCACAGTGTTCCAGCAAGCCAGCCACGCAAGACAGGTTGACACCAGCCAGCCACCCACCACAGTGTTCCAGCAAGCCAGCCACCCACCCACAAAATGGAGGCACCAAGCCAGCCACCCAACCACCACAGTGTTCCAGCAAGTCAGCCACCCACAACAGGGTGACACCAAGCCAGCCAGCCACCCACTACAGTGTTATAGCAAGCCAGCCACCCACTACAGGGTGACACCAAGCCAGCCACCCACCACAGTGTTCCAGCAAGCCAGCCAGCCACCCACCACAGTGTTCCAGCAAGCCAGCCACCCACCACAGTGTTCCAGCAAGCCAGGCAGCCACCCACAACAGGGTGACACCATGTCAGCCACCCACCACAGTGTTCCAGCAAGCCAGCCACCTACAACAGGGTGACACCAAGCAAGTCACCCACCACAGTGTTCCAGCAAGCCAGCCACCCACAACAGGGTGACAGCAGCCAGCCACCCTACAACAGGGTGCCAGCGGGCCACCCACACTGCCAGGCATCAGCCACCGACCCAAAACAGGGTGACAAGAGCAGCCAGCCACCCCACAACAGGGTGCCAGCAAGCCAACCAAACTGCCAGGCATCAGCCACCAATCCAAAACAGGGTGCCAGCCAGCCACCCACACTGCCAGGTGTCAGCCACAGACCCACAACAGGGTGCCAGCCAGCCACCCACACTGCCAGGCGTCAGCCACCAACCCACAACAGGGTGACAGCAGTCAGCCACCCCACAAAAGGGTGCCAGCCAGCCACCCACACTGCCAGGTGTCAGCCACCAACCCACAACAGGGTAACAGCAGCCAGCCATGCCACAACAGGGTGCCAGCAAGCCACCCACACTGCCAGGCGTCAGCCACCAACCCACAACAGGGTGACAGCAGCCAGCCAAGCCACAACAGGGTGCCAGCAAGCCACCCACACTGGCAGGCATCAGCCACCAACTCAAAACAGGGTGCCAGCAATCCATCCACAATGCCAGATGTCAGACACTGACCGACCCACAACAGGGTGCCAGCAAGCCACCCACAGCAGGGCAGGGTGCAAGGCCAGCAGCCAGCCAGCCAGCCATTTTTTTTAACTTTATTGTCTCTTTCAAATTGCAATAGAGATGTATGAGGACAGAAAAAGTAAAAGTGTGGTCTGGGATTATTTCTCATCTCAACCATCTCCAGGAAAAGCAGCAGTGTGCAACACATGCACAAACAATATAAGCATGGGATCAGTAACTGCAAAAAACAAAAATATGTCAAATCTTTGGGCCCTTCTAAGAGTTCCTCATATTCAATTATATCATGCAGCACAGAAAAAACTAAATAAATATCAACATGATTTTGAAATACCTCCTCCACTATCCCAGGCAACAATAACAGATATGTTTCAGAAAAAAAAAAAAAAAAAACAGGTGTCACTGTCTAAATTCAGATGGAAGGTCCCAAATGCTGGACAGAGTAATCACAGAGATGATGGTCAGTGATACCCAGCCATTTACAATGGTGTCTGACTCAGGATTTAAGCGGTTGATGTCCATACTTGAGCCAAGGTACACACTGAAGAGTGAGAAGTATTATTGAACCGAAATGCTGGGAAAGATTCACCAAAAGGTCATTGAGAAAGTAAAGGCTATGCTGCAACCAGAGAATGCTGGCAACTCACTCTCATTCACGACTGACTGCTGGTCAGGACAAACAGAGTCAGAGTCACTAATGATTCTTACATGCTACTTAATTGACAGCGGATGGACAAAAAGGCAATTGGTGTTGAATACAAAGGTGATGCAAGGATCCCACACTGAGTACAGTAGAGACATATTTCTAGGCATGCTTGAAGACTGGGGAATCAACAAAGACCGAGTGATGCTTGTGCTACTTCAGGACAGTGGAGCAAACATTCAGAAAGGAATGAGGCTTGCTGATATATCAGACCTCAGTGTCATGACACACCCTCCAACTTTCAAATGATGGTCTGTCATGCCAAAGAACTTTGATTGATATACGTTTTGAGAAGCATGAAGAGATTAAAAATACGTTTTGAGAAGCATGAAGAGATTAAAAATGTTGTGCTTGCAAGTCTTTTGAATCCTTGATACAAGAACCATGCTTTCTCTTCTGATGATGTATTGGCCAAGGCAAAACAAGATATTCAACAGGAGGTGCAGGAGGTTCCTGCCGAAAAGACAAGTCCAGAAAGCATTTTTATAATCTGAAAGAGCAGCATGCTGCAAAAACAGAAAGATGTCCACAAATACAACAATGAACAGAAGAGAATCTTCTTCATCGTGATCAAATTGATCAGGACATTTTCAGTGATTTATTGGGGCCTCATGCAGAGGATTCAATTTCTTCAGAATCTGCAATCATGAGCCTGGATGATGAACTTCATCTCTATTTGAAGGAACCAGTAATTGACAGAAGAAGTGGTGATCCTCTTCAGTGGTGGAAAGAAAATGAGGCACGCTACAAAAGACTTGCTTCCCAAGCTAGAAGACATCCCCCTCTCTCTCTCTCTCTCTCTCTCTGGTCCTCTGTCCTCCTCTCCTCCTGAGCATGTTAATGAAGTGGCAGCATTATATGAACAAAACAGAAGCCGTTTAACAGGTGACTATGGACATGCTGAAATGTTATGCTTTCTGCAGTATAATATTATTCTACTTAACAGGGAGTATTAAAAGTGTAGTAGTAATAGTCCACTCCAATCCACTGTCTAGCTTTTTTCTAGCAGTTTTGCACTGACTGCAGTAGTTGCAGTGAGTGCACTACTGCAGCGGTAGTCCGCTGACTCCAGTCCAATCCACTGTCTAGCTGTTGCCTAGCTTTTTTCTAGCAGTCTTGCACTGACTGTAGTAGTGATTTAAAATCATTGCAGTGAGTGCACCACTGCAGCGGTTGTCCACTGACTCCAGTCCAATCCACTGTCTAGCTGTTGCCTAGCTTTTTTCTAGCAGTTTTGCACTGTTTGCAGTAGTTGCAGTGAGTGCACTACTGCAGCAGTAGTCCACTGACTCCAGTCCAATCCACTGTCTAGCTGTGCTGTTGTCTAGCTTTTTTTCTAGCAGTTTTGCACTGACTGCAGTAGTGATTTAAAATCATTGCAGTGAGTGCACTGCTGCAGCAGTAGTCCACTGACTCCAATCCACTGTCTAGCTGTTGCCTAGCTTTTTTTTCTAGCAGTTTTGCACTGACTGCAGTAGTTGCAGTGAGTGCACTACTGCAGCAGTAGTCCACTGACTCCAGTCCCATCCACTGTCTAGCTGTGCTGCTGTCTAGCTTTTTTTCTAGCAGTTTTGCACTGACTGCAGTGGTTGCGAGTGCACTACTGCAGCAGTAGTCCACTGACTCCAGTCCCATCCACTGTCTAGTTGTGCTGTTGTCTAGCTTTTTATCTAGCAGTTTTGCACTGACTGCAGTAGTGATTTAAAATCATTGTAGTTAGTGCACTACTGCAGCAGTAGTCCACTGACTCCAATCCACTGTCTAGCTGTTTGTCTAGCTTTTTTTTCTAGCAGTTTTGCACTGACTGCACTGCAGTAGTGATTTAAAATTATTGCAGTGAGTGAGTGCACTACTGCAGCAGTTTATGCATCATTCACAATCAGATGATGTGAATTTCTGATGTCCCTGCAAGTGCAGTTTTCCTATTAGTTTTCATGCAGTTAAGGTGTGAAGATCAAACCCTTAAGGTTAAAAATGTTAATAAATAAAGGTTAACATGTTCAGTAACAGATTTGTGTCAAAATTTGTGTTTATTTTGCAAAATTTTAAATGTACCAAAATATCGGCCAATACCGATATGCAATATCGACAACGAAAAAACGATATTGGTCGATCACTTATATGTATATATATATTATACAATAATTGTGCATATTCCCTAATGTTTTCTAGTTGATGGACTTGCATAATGACATTAATGACCCAATACATTACTTAATAATTTATATAATAATGAATAGTGGAAGTGACCAGGGCTTTTTTGATCCAGAATGTGGCAGAACTTAAATAAAAGGGGAAGCCCCACCTGCTTACCCCCCCTCCTCCTCTTCCGCTGCTACATTTGGCACCTTTCGGATGGGGGGGGGGGGGGGGGGCTGAGCGGCTACCTGGTTTTGACACGTACCCACTCCCACTTCCGAATGACTTCTCAATGGCAAAATCACCCAAAAGTTCGGTCTCCTCCTTCTTCCCCTGCCGTCAGGCCATTCACAAAGTGCACTTAACGCATACGCAGTAGGGAGCTGAAAAAATCAGCTTGGGTGAAGACACCACTGGTTTCCAGGACAGGTAAGTGTCCTAATTTTAAACATTAGAACCTACAGTATTTGTAGCTGCTGACTTTTAATTTTTTTCTGAAGGAGCCTGGAGCTCCTCTTTAACACTGCTAGAGTTCTCTAATATTACAGCTCCTATACAAACCCATGCTTTCACATTTGTTTTCTGTGCAACAGCTCTGTCTGAAAGGACTCTTAGAGTTGCACACGTGGTCCCCGTGTCATAGGCTGTGCACCAGGGTGCTAGTTACACAAATGTTCACAGTTTACTTATGACAATAATATCTATATGGTGTGATGTACTGTGCACTGTTAAAGGGGACACTGGCAAGAGTAAATTAAAAAGAAAGGGGACAAAAAAGTAGGGGGTAGAAAAAAATGTAGGTATATGACATTTAGACATTGAAGTTTCACCTCTACAACAATGAATAAAACATTAAAATACTGACTGCTACAATGTGGACAGTACAGACTCAGAAGAAAATGCCTCAAGTCTCATTTCATGTCACAGGTTTCCTGTCTGCGTTGTGATGATTTGGATAAAGCTGGAACGTGGTTGACTTGTCTTTATGTATTTGATAGTAAAGTAGATCTAATCTCACAAGTTATGCTTCATAACACACAATTGCTATGAGCACGTTATGATTATAGCTAAAAATGCAATGAATAAATATAACATTTAACAATAATCCAAAAAATAAGCTATTTTTATAATAATAAAAAAAAAAATAACCCTACAGACAAGTTTCTCCTGTGAGCTTAATAAACAGTTACAATAAGATCTATACAAAATCTTTTACTGAGAAAGGCTTTTGTGCGATTTTATATAAATGTAATAATTGCATTTTCTTTTCCCCAAAGCATTGCATTCATTATCGTGTTCAAGTTTTCTCTTCAGAACAAGACAGAGCAGACCTCGTTGCTCCAGAACATTTTCTGTGTGGTCTCAGTGAATTGTTCTGTGCCTTTCATTGCGCTCAGAAGCTTTTTCTAATAAGTATCAGACACCCAAAGATGTCATCAGAGAGAGGGAGAGACCGAAACAGAGGCAACAAAGGTTGTAGCTCTGCAAACTTCACAGTTCTCTCTCGAAGTTTCTGCGCTTTCATTTACCTTCCCGAAGATCAGATGGGAAAAAATTCAGCTTTTTCTTCAACACCGTGTTAAAATGATGGGCAATTATTTTGAGCAGAATTCAGCAGATGAAAAGCAGTTGCAGGACATTAAAGGCTCTGGGCTCAATTAGTTTTGTCCTTTCCATTTTATTTTAACCACAAACTTTGTGGTAAACCTCTGTCTTCTTTCATAGTGTTAGAGGAACTCTTCATCAAATTTTTTTCTCATGGTTCTCTACTTGACCATCTGTCCGAATGTTTACAGCTATGAAAGCAAAACAAGCACAACACAAAATTCGGGAAAAAAAAAATCTTCTTATCCACAACCGTTCAACTGTCTCTGCATTTTGAAAGGTTATTTGCTCATTTTAGAGTAAGATAATAATTGTTTTACAGGTACCACATCCCTAATGAATCAAAGGGAATCGGAATTGTGGGGCATAGGTTGGGACTTTAAAGGTACCGTTTTGAAACCAATAAATGTGATGTGACACTAATATATCAGGTTATATTAAAAATATTTATTTATTACACATAGTACCAAAGAAAAAATATCCAAAAACAGAGGGACAAATCATATATACAGAAAATACAACTGGGTATAAAATATCAAGCAGAATCATGATCCTCATATAATAAGTGGAATCACCAGGAAGTACCGCTGGGCATGGGCATCCGCAGGTAGGGGCAAGGGGGGGCAAATGCCCCCCCCTGGAATCTCAACTTCCCCTTTCAAGTGGTTGTTAAGCCACTTTATACCATCCTGTTTGGTCTGTTTAATAATCCTGTGTGCCCCTGTGTCTGTGTTTTGAAAAATAAGCCCATCTTTACCAGTTTTCAGAGGGCCGAGCGTCGCTCACGTGACCCGTCGGCTCTCTCCTCTTCCCATCTGACAGGTGCCTTCAGCGGGCGGGGCCGAGGATTCCTCACTGATGTCATTCAGGAGGGGGAGAGGAGGAGAGAGGTGGCGGGTCACGTGAGCGATGAGTGGTGATCTGAAAACTTGTAAAGAATGGCTTATTTTTATAAAACACAGACACAGGGGCACACAGGATTATTAAACAGACTGTAGACAGGATATGAAATTTTAAATGAAACTACAGCAGCAGGAGGAGAGGGGGAGGGGGGGGGCACTGACACAGGAACAGACAGGCAGGGAGGGAAGGGGGAGATAGGACAAAGGAGGACAGGAAGGCTGCGGATGACGGAGGCACGTAAACTGACCACAGTGTCAGGGCTCGGCAGCCATGGTATACCGTGGTCAGTTTACAGAGGGGAGGACAAAATCATACAGGATCAGCCAGGTATTTTAGGTGATTGAAGGGGCAAAATTACACAGCAAAGCACTGTGCTGTATAACTGTAATGTTCTGGTACCTCTGGTACCCTTATTCCACTTTCCCATTCAGTGTATGCGTCCCACCATTCTCTTCTGGTAGGTGCGCATACACCTTTAAGACCGATGCTGTCATCACTGAGCGCCGCAGAGCGGCTATTTCAACCGCCGGCGTTCTCACTCACATGTTCGTTCAACCGTCATGGTTGGATCGTCCCTGCCTGAAGTCAGCATACCAGATGTTACTCGTTCCTGTATCTCCCTACCTGAACTTGTTCCATATCTGATCCTGTGTCTCGCCACCCGATCACTCCCGGCATGCTGCTTTCACCCTTCACTCTTCAACCTGCCTTGAAGCTCATATGCTCACAAGCGTACCTCGCTGTCGGAAACCTCGCTGCTGATCCCTGTATCCCGCTACCGGATCACTCGCTCATACCGAACCTCTCTACTACTGCTTGCTATTAGTGATAAGTACCCCGCAGGGGAATCCTCCATAACCTTCCTACTAAGCTTACACTATCTAGCTCTGCATATTAAGGACTGTAACTATCATCTGCACTGTTGTTTTAGATTGCTAGCTCTTGAGCCTACTAACATCTATCCTTGCACTGGGTTAGTCTCTCCTGCATGTCATCTGCTGTCCTACCACCTACTACCATACATGATTGCTAACCTATCTGCATTCTACCTGTTACCATCTATACTCTCATGAACATTTCTCTCAAGTGCTGTTCACCTATTTGTCACTGTTCATACCTGTCTCTTCAGCTCATCACCACTATACTGCTATATACATCTATCACTCCAGGAACATCTTATTGAGTGTGTATATTTGTATGCTGAATCAGACAGACCACAGTGATGAGTCTTGGGAGTTGGAATTGGTATTTCAACCTATCTCTACATGACTACTGAGTGGAGTTTTTCTGCAGCTGCAAATCCATCTTGTTTCAGAAAACGCAGGAGCGTTACAATAACATGCTTTAAGGGAACAGGGTCAATATATATATATATATTTTTAGGCTAACAAATGCTTTAAAATAAATGCTGCTTTTTGCTCTTTACAAATAAATACTCAAAATAAGTAAAATGACTAAGCCCCTCCCCTTCATGACATTGTTGAAAAGGGGCAGGGCATATATGACCTTAAAATGATGCCCCCCCCTGAAAAAAGTTCTGCGGACGCCCATGCCGCTGGGCCAGAATGAACCGGTGCCAATCGTGTAATTCTCTAGTTGTACCACTACCCTACATGTTTCGCGGTGTGAACCACTTCTTCAGGGGGTACAGGGGTACAAAAAGGTGTTCAAGAGGACAACTGCAGAGTAATTAAAACAAAAAATGATTAGTTGCAATACAGATTTTGTTACATACATCAAATTTTCAACAGTGTATTCATCTTTACTGTGCACATTAGGAGAGAGGGCTTACCCAAACCAAATCCCAGTGTGCACAACACATATTCAATGATATAGACATATACTTATAAAACATATTTCAAAATATCTCACATAGACATAGAGACCAAGGAAAAAACGTGGATACTCTCACCTGAACGGCTGCTGATGTGTGGACCAGAGGCAGATCACGCTAGAGGCAAACCAAGTCCCCCAGTCTCTGCATTTTGTTTTTGGATGTATTTTTGGCAAAGAAAATAGATATTTCCACACAAATTGTTTATTATCCACATCAGATTTTGTTGGTAAAGGACACAGCTCAGTCCAGAGTTTCAAGAAATTCATATGCTTAAAAGCGCCTAAAACCCAGCCAAAACCCTCCTGAATCCCCTGTCCATAATCACCCATGATTCTTCTTCCAAAAGTGGCTAAGCAGCAGATTGGTCTTGTGTTTTTTCCCCCTCATCATGACTTCAAGCTGGAAGGTTTCCGGACCCTTGGAGGAACTGGCGATGAACAGTTCTTGCAGCCACAGACCAAATCTTCCCACACTACAGAGTGGAAGGAAGAAGGCCTGGGACCTAGAGTGTAACATTACTGGAATTCTAGGTAAGTAATTGAGGCTATTAGGCAGATATTTTAAATTTAAAAAATTTAGATTAGGTAGAGAGGAGTGGAATGGGAGAGGTTTTGTTTCCTCTCCCTGGAGTTGTGCTTTAGGTACCATAGTATGCTGCTAGGAATGATTTATTAACACTGTGTTACCAAGTAAAGAAATAGTTTTACCAGATTTACTCCATTTTATGCTTTTCATTGATCACTGGTTTTGGTATGGAAGCTGGGTCTGAAATATTTCTGTTTAAAAGTAAGCTATTTGTTAAAATGTAAGTTCCAATATTAAAATAGTTTCGTTTGAGATCCGTAATTGGTTGTTAGGTTCTCTTATTTGTGGACTGAAAAAATATGACTTGTCAAGAGAACATGGAATTTTATTTTAGCCATATTTTACCTTTCAGTGACAAAAGACTGGTGCTGATCATTTTCAATACAGAGCGGGGCAGAAAGCAAAGTGCCCCTCATGCTTCCTCAATGTAATTCCAACACTTACACCTTATGTAACCCTTTGTTGGCCTACTCACCCCTTTTGTGCCAGGATTATCAAGGTTAAGGACCAACTTTTCCTGCAGTGAAACCAGCACCTATGCCTTACTTACTGGGAGTGATGGAATACTGATACCAGATGCCAGTCTTCAAACCTCAAAGTCACATTTGTGTAAAGGAATTCTGTATAAGTTCAGGGCATGACTAGCCATTGATCTGAGCTACAATCTGACCTACCCTAAAGCCCCGTACACACGATAAGAAATTTGGCCGGGAAATTTCGTCCGACGACCGATCTGCCGATTTTCGGCTTGTTAGTGCTTTCAACAGCCGACTCCGACTTTTCGGGTGACAAAATCCTGGTGTGCAGGCATTAAAATTTTTGTCCTCCGTCAAAACACGTCCGATTTTCGTCTCATTAGTACAGATTTCGATGGGGAAAAATCTTATGAGCAAGACTAGGCATGCTCAGAGAGAAAGAACACATACAAAGCAATCCAACACATGGCATGACTTCTGAAGTAGAATTCTGTCGTACGGGAAAATTCATGTGCAGTCTAGAGCACATTCCAACCAACAGACACCACTCTGGACAAAAGACGGACGACCGGTCGGCGGAAATTCGTTGCGTGTGTACGGGGCTTTACGCTATGTTAACTGAGTTTGTGGAGTTTTATACTTTTCTAAAAAAGCATGAACAAAGAACATAATGTTCTGTTAGCAAAGCAATGTGTCTGTTTACCAGCTGGCCACTTTTTTTTGAGAGGTCACTTACATACAGTAAGTGACACATAAAATCATGGTGTGTCAAAACCGTTTTAGCAAACTTTCTATAATTTGCCCCGAATGTCACCCTCATTCAACAATTGTATGTTTTGTGTCACAATGAGGACCCACATACCCTTGAGGGCCTGGAAGCTGGCAGCAGGCAGGGCATCAGACTGCCTATTTTAGAATCTTGTGTCTTAATATATCTCAAAGCCTCAAGGTAAGAGAATTGTGACCTTAGGTGTTTTTGCAAGACCAGCACTTTAGGATGTCCTTCCAGATGGACATTTAAGGTGACACTGCGGGGACAACAGCATGATCCGGACACCAGATGCTGATTTATTCAGTGAGTTATAGAAGAGAAATTTTAGACTTTTTTTTTTTTATACAAGAAAGGCTTTGTTAAAACTGTATTTGTCATTGAGAATAGAGTTGACTGTCCCAATTTTGGACTAAAATTGCTGTGAAGAAAATGTACTGAATTCAGATTTTGAAACTAATTTTGTAGGAATGAAAGCATTAATTTTCAGCCAAATTTAATTAAACAGCTTTGCTGGCCTCTTATTTCTCTCACTGACATAAATAACTAGATATACAAAGTATGAGTGTAGAACTGGACAATAAAAGAGGTGATAGGAAATAATAAATGACATGTAAATGTTAATACATACACAGATTTATCATCAGTGGCCAGTCCCTCAGAAAAGCTCAGGAATGGTCACATTGGAATACACTTCCATAAAGTTATTCTTTGAGGTATATAGACACATGAATTAAACAGTAATCAGTAAAACCAAGTCATACTGGATTCTGAGATTGTATCTTTAATTCAGGTAATTAGAAATTTGCACTTATTTCCAATGGGAATTACCTATTCCAATTTTTGTCACATATTTAACAGTGTTGCACCTCCTTACAAAATGTATTAACACACGTTTATATTAGAATACATAATTTGTTAAATGTATGAAGGAGGAGGTGTTGTGCATTTTACAGCTTCTTCTAAGTTAAAGTTTATGCACTGCATTTCACTTTTAAACTTTCTGCAATGCTATTTGCAGATTTTTTTTCTCAGCAGTGAACAAAAACTCCCTCTCAGCAGTTGTGAATCTTCCATTTATGAATTTCTTACAGCTAATGATGATTTGTAAAGTTATAATTACTAAAAGACTGTGTGGTTATATCATTATCCGGGGATTTGGTATTTCTGGCTATGTCAGGAAACTTTGGTTTCCTCCACTAAGAAACTTGGACAAAATGATACGGAATGTTTTTTCCACAGGTGTTGAGATTTGTGAAAGTTTCACTTGATGGGCATGCATTATTTTTAAACCTAAATAAGGAAGACCAAACTGTGAACTTTAGCCTGCTTTAAAGCTGAACTCAGGACAACTGCTAAATACAGTGGTAAATGCATACTGTATAAGGGAGGTAATCCAAAATCTAGAGCAGGCATGAAAAATAGCTGATAGTCCCATCCGGACCAATGCGGTCCCGCCATTTAGGAGCCGGGTCTTTCTTTCTTTCTGTCCTGGCTACAGTGTACATTGTGTTTCTTTCCCGAGAGCTGCCACACTACCATCCTCCTAGCAGGGCAGAGGACAGGAGAGGTGGCAGGTCTAGACAAATGACATGGAGCTGCAAAACAGTAAATTGGTTGCTAGGACAATGGGTGGTCCTAGCAACTAATCACCAGCTCGGTAACAAGAAAGTTGGACAGCTCCTGCCCTCTGTCTGGACCTGCCCCGTGTAAGGTAAGGCTGAAATGCTGCTGTGAAAGGGAGGGTGAGGACACAACTATAATAAAGAGGAATTGTGGACACTGCTTTAAAAAAAGGAGGGGGGGGGCTAAGGGCACTTCTATAAAAAGGGGGGTTGAAAGACACTGCTATGAAGGGGGGTGGGGGGTTAGGGAGGCTGGGGCACATTGATGCAAAGGAGGAACTGTGATGTAAGGGGTGAGGCTGTGAGGAGGAGGGGAACTTTGACATAAATGAGAGGGAACTGTGATACAAATGGGGGGGGGGGGGATTTTGATGTAGGGGGTACTGTGATGTAAAGGGGGAGAAACTGTGATATGAAGGGGGACATTAATGTGGAGGGGGGACTGACGTAAAAAAAAAGGGGTCTGTGATATAAAGGACCTGAGTCATCGGACAAACATGTAATGTGGACCTCTGCTGGAAGAAAATTTTACTGAACGGATCTCCAATAATTAAATTTAATACCCCATATATCTGTCCATTTAGTCCTGAGATTTACACAACTCTGGCAGGGCAGGAGACCTGAGCTTTCTCTGCCGCAATTCAGAAACACTGAGGATTCTTTCACATTGAGCCGGTTCCCTGCTGATTCGCTCTGATCATCAGGGATCCATGAGCTGTTCCCCTACTGAATCAGACCTCAACAGGACATTTGCCAGTTTTTACATCCACACCACTGATACCTTGATAAGCAACCAGACGTAAACTGACTCTAATATATGTTTACATCAAGCTACCTCCAATCCATCACGTTTAGGTCCAAAAAAACGTAAAAGGATATAGTACTGTTGCGGGGAGGGTATTTTTTTTTGGACATGGATGGACTCAGAGGTAGGCAGGTGTAAATGAACACCTCTCCATAGAGCCTCATGGAGCTTCTGATCAGGTAAGCCTGAATAACTGACAGGCGGGCCTGATCAGAAAGTGAGTGTGAACGGCCGGGCCCTCTGCCTCTAGAATGTGACTGACACTGAAAAAAAAGCAGCAGGCTGATGAGTTCATCTTTCTGTTACTCTACTCTTTCCTACTTTTAGCATGTCCCTTGAACTGAAGCACAACTGACTAGCTCCATGTGCTAGTTGTCTGCCCCCTAGTAATATAGCAGAGTTCTCAAGGAGCCCCAAAATCTGGGGCTGATGATGTTGACAACATGATAGAAGCAGAATTGTATAAAGTACTCGAAACCCATACTTGAGTAAAAGTACAAGTGCTCGATCAAAAAGTGACTTGAGTAGAAGTGGAAGTGCTCGATCAAAAAGTGACTTGAGTAGAAGTACTAAAGTATTCAACATTTTTTGTACTTAAGTATTGCAAGTAGTTTTTTTTTTAAATTTTGCTTCACAAGTACTGAAAGTAAAAGTACCAGTAGTTTTGAAAAAGAAATTGCTACTCAAGTACTGAAAGTAAAAGTACAAGTACTGTGTTATGTAGTTATTAAAGAAAGAAGTCAAAAGTTTGAACATCATATTGTTTTTTATTATTTCAAATGCAGCTTTAATTTATACATACAGTAGCATTTATTTTCGTATGCGCTGATAATACACATGTTTTGAGCTTCATGAAACTTGCCATCTACTGTTCTGGCAGTGGTAATTTTTATAATTGTAACAAGTAGAAGAACTCCTCCAGTGAGGCCGGGAGAAAGGGAAAGGAAAGACAGGTGCTGGTGGTAGGGGACTCAATTATTAGAAGGGCAGACAGTGTAATCTGTGACAAAGACCGTGTGCGCCGAACAGTCTGTTGTTTGCCGGGCGCTCGGGTTCGGCACATCGCGGATCGGGTGAACAGATTATTGGGTGGGGCTGGGGAAGACCCAGCTGTCATGGTACACGTGGGTACCAATGGCATAGGCAGAGGAAGACGGAGAGTCCTAAACGATTTCAGGGACTTAGGCGCTAAGTTGAGGACTAGGACCTCCAAGGTAGTATTTTCCGAAATACTACCTGTACCTCGAGCCACACCAGAGAGGCAGCGGGAGATTAGGGAAGTTAACGAGTGGCTGAGAAGCTGGTGTAGTAAGGAGGGTTTCGGGTTCCTGGAGAACTGGGCCGTCTTCTCAGTCGGTCACCGGCTCTTTGGTAGGGACGGATTGCACCTAAATGGGGTGGGTGCAGCCGTACTGGGTGCGAGGATGGCCAAAAAGTTAGAGGGGCTTTTAAACTAGGGAATGGGGGGGAGGGTACAGATGTAGAATTAGCCAGTGGAAAGCAAGTTTCAGAGGGCAGAAATGGGGGCATTAGCGGTAGGGTGTTCGGAGCTCCTATTCCCAGGGTGGGTACGGGGAAAAATCAAGAGAGCAGCCTAAAAACATCAAAATTACGAGGCTTATATACCAATGCCAGAAGCCTGGCCAACAAGATGGGAGAGCTGGAGCTGCTGATGTTTGAGGAGGACTTAGATTTTGTGGGGATAACTGAGACTTGGTTTGACAGCTCTCATGACTGGATGGCGACCATTCAGGGGTATTCCCTTTATCGCAGAGATAGAGAGGGTAAAAAAGGGGGAGGGGTATGTTTGTATATTAAGAACAGTATACAGGTAAATATGAGGGATGATATTAATAATGGACGAAGCAGAATCCCTATGGGTAGAGCTTCAAAGGGAAGGCACGGTGGGGAAGGTAATATTGGGCGTATGCTATAGACCCCCAACCAGAGGGAGGAGGGTGAGGCGGACCTCATTTTACAGATAGGATTGGCAGCAAGGATGGGAAATGTCATTATAATGGGGGACTTTAATTATCCTGATATAGACTGGGCAGAAGGAACCGCGCATTCAGCCAAGGCTCGACAGTTCCTAAATGTTTTGCAGGACAATTTCATGGGTCAGATGGTGAATGCACCGACAAGAAACAATGCGGTACTTGACCTACTGATTACCAACAATACAGACCTGCTCACGGATATAGAAATACGGGACAACTTAGGGAACAGTGACCATAGGTCAATTGGTTTCAGTATTAATTACAGTAATAGGAAACACAAGGGTAATATAAGGACACTGAATTTCAAAAGAGCCAATTTCCCTAAACTGCGCTCGCTGCTAGAAAATATCAAATGGGATAGAACCCTGGGAACAAAGAACACGGAGGAAAAATGGGAGTGCTTCAAGAGCATACTTAACAAGGGGGTGGGCCAGTGCATTCCACAGGGAAATAAATTTAAAAGAGCAAAACTAAACCCTGGGTGGCTAAACTCCAACATAAAAATGTATATTAGAGCTAAAGAAAAGGCCTTCAAAAAATACAAGACTGAGGGGTCATTGGCAGCATTTAAGCACTACAAAGAGTGTAATAAGAAATGTAAAGATGAAATTAGGGCGGCTAAAATAGAACACGAGAGACATATAGCGGAGGAGAGTAAAAAGAACCCCAAGAAGTTCTTTAAGTATATAAACAGTAAGAAAGCGAGGCCAGAACACATTGGCCCCATAAAAGATGATAAAGGAAAAATGGCCACTGAGGACAGAGAAAAGGCGGAAGTGTTAAATAATTTCTTTTCTTCAGTCTTCACAAAGGAATCGGGGGGCTACACTAACCCAGCTTGTAAGGCCGAACTAAATAATACACCTCAGGAAGTGCAGCCATGGCTAACAGAGGATAGACTTAGAGCTAAACTAGAGAAACTTAACATAAATAAATCCCCGGGACCGGATCGCTTGCACCCAAGGGTTCTTAATGAGCTCAGCCAGGTGATTGCCAGACCATTATTCTTGATCTTTAAGGATAGTTTACAGACAGGTATGGTGCCAGCTGATTGGAAAAAAGCCAACGTGGTACCAATATTTAAAAAGGGGCCGAGATATATCCCGGGTAACTATAGGCCGGTCAGCCTAACATCAGTAGTCTGCAAAATTTTGGAGGGGATGATAAGGGACCACATACAAGACTTTAGTAATGAAAACGGTATTATAAGTAGTAATCAGCATGGATTCTTCTACGATGAAGTGAGCTGCCACTTAGATAAAGGTAAGCCTGTGGATGTGGTGTATCTGGACTTTGCAAAGGCCTTTGACACCGTTCCCCACAAACGCTTACTGTACAAACTAAGGAAGGTAGGTATGGATCATAAGGTGAGTACCTGGATAGAGAACTGGCTCCAGGGGAGAGTCCAGAGGGTGGTGATTAATGGGGAGTACTCTGATTGGACGGGTGTGGAAAGTGGGGTCCCCCAGGGTTCTGTCCTGGGACCAATCCTGTTTAATTTATTCATAAATGATCTAGAGGAGGGGATATCTAGTACAATCTCAGTATTTGCAGATGATACTAAATTAGGCATGCCAATATCTTCTATGCAGGATGTGGAAATCTTGCAAGCAGACCTGAACAAAATAACGGGGTGGGCAACTACATGGCAGATGAGATTTAATGTAGAAAAATGTAAAGTAATGCACTTGGGGGCCAGTAACCAGAAAGCAAGCTACTCACTTGGGGGGGGAACCTCTGGGTGAGTCTAGGATGGAAAGGGACCTGAGGGTACTGGTAGACAACAGGCTTGGAAGTGGCATGCAATGCCAAGCCGCTGCAAGCAAAGCCAACAGAATACTGGGTTGTATAAAAAAGGGGATTCACTCCAGAAATAAAGAGATTATTCTTCCACTCTACAAAACTCTGGTCCGGCCACATCTGGAGTATGCTGTCCAGTTCTGGGCACCGGTCCTCAGGAAGGATGTGCTGGAACTGGAGAAAGTCCAGAGAAGGGCAACAAAAATAATTAGGGGAATGGAGGACATCAGCTATGAGGAAAGACTACAAGCACTGAACTTATTCTCTCTGGAGAAGAGACGATTGAGGGGGGATATGATATCAATGTACAAATACTGTACTGGCGACCCGAGCATAAGGAACAAACTATTCAGAGTAAGGGAATACAATAAGACACGTGGCCACTCACTAAAACTTGAGGAAAGGCGGTTTAACCTTAAAGTGCGTAAGGGGTTCTTCACTGTAAGAGCAGTAAGGATGTGGAATTCTCTTCCGCAAGCAGTCGTATCAGCGGGGAGCCTTGATAGTTTCAAAAAACTATTGGATGGACACCTTAAAGACCACAACATACAGGGGTATACAATGTACGGTTAAAAGCAAACACACACACACATCATAGGTTGAACTGGATGGACTTGTGTCTTTTTTCAGCCTCACTAACTATGTAACTATGTATGTAAGTAACTATGCAGCACAAAAAAAAAAATATCAGAGTAGAAGTATTGAAATTATTGAAAAAATGTAGTGAAGTAAAAGTGGAAGTAGGAGAAAAAAAATTCTACTCTAGGAAAGTACAGATACCGCCTTTCCGTACTTAAGTACAGTAGTGAAGTAGTTCTACTTAGTTACTATACATCTCTGGATAGAAGATATCAACTATAAGCTCTGGGGTTGGAGCTCTGAAGCACCCCTGCACCAATCTTTTCTCTACAAAATATGCCTGTCTGGTAATTAGTAAATTATGCTTCTATGCATGGAGGGATGTAAGGCAGGGATATGTGGCAATCATCTAACAAAGTTTTCGCTTAAAATCAAGTTATTGTCTTGTTTTTAATCAAAATTATATGTGAATGCTTTCACTTTTCTAGGCTCCATAAAAATTCATTAAATTCAGAAAACTTTTAAGCTATAGTCACTATACAAAATCTGCTTGCGATTCTGTTTGGAACCACCTTTCACCTTATGCACTGGATCTGCAACCCTACTGAATATGAAATGTTGTTCTACGCTCTATTTTCATGATTTAGATTTATAAACGAAATTATAGCCTGCATGAAAAATGGATGAGGTTTATGTAAGCGCCAATAAATAATTCAGATGAAATGTGTTGGCTGTAACCTTTACAACAACGGTGGCAGAACAAGACGGGACTGCGCTCCGTATGGACTTCTGTCACTCATAGCTCTTTGCTCCAATAAGCTTACAAGAATACATCTGGTGGGTGGGGCCATAGGGAGTATGACTGTGCCATACGGGAAGACTAGATTTTAATTTTTAACATCACCATCAAACATTTACCAGGAATCTGGTAACTTTCTTTTAGACCTTTATGTCCTGTATATCTTACCATTTTATAGTAAACCTGTGGGTATCATAGAGCTTATAAATTAGGCGCTGCAGGTGTTAGCTGTCAGCTAGTACCTTATTCTTAGCAATACAGTATAACCCTCCAACACCCCCATTCTCCCATGCAGGATTCTTATAAGACGAAGAAAGAATAAATGCTATTTTTAACAAGATTATGTTTTTTTTTTTGTTTTTTTTTTAATGGTCAGGATGCCACTAAGTTAGCATTTTAGAATCACTGCACCAGACCAAAATAATATAGATAAAGTAAAGTATGGATAAAATAAAGACACACATATAACAGAGAATAAAAAAAATATTCATGATCTAATTTTTGGAAATTAGAGGTGTCAATGCTTTGCTATATATATATATATATATATATATATATATATATATATATATATATACATGGATATATACCCTTTCCATACATACTTACAGATGCACTTTGCATTCTTTCAATTTGTTTAAGTTTCTATTTTCCTTGGTAACCAAAGGAAGGCATGTTAGCTGTGACCTGACATGCTTTCCTGTGTTTATGTTAGCTGGTCATATTGTCATTTTGCTGAACACATTGTCATTTTTATAAAACTGTGCTAATCAGATTTGTGCATCAATGACAGTCTTCTTAATATGCTTTCATATTTCTTTTCTTTTCATAAGCAAAATGGATGACAAGAAACAACAGTAATCATGAACTGTGGAATGACTCAGGTGAAGCATTTCCTGCCATAAATTCGGTTAAATTAGTCTTGTTGCTTTGACATTTTTCCTATTAGCCAAAAGAATTAAAAAGTATTGAAAAAAAAAAAAAAACAATAGTTACTACATTTTCTTTCTCTGTTTTCCATGGTCAATAATTTAGTTGGTCTTGCCCAGGTCCAGTGTGGTTGTTGGTGATTACCAAATTTCTCTGTGTGCTCTTTTCTAAATTGTTCGTTTTACACTCTGAACCTATGTACAAGATTATATTGGCCCACTGTGCAGAAATACTTCAGAAGTCTGTGTGGTGCCTATATATATATATATATATATATATATATATATATATATATATATATATATATATATATATATACAAACCCAATTTCAAAAAAGTTGGGACACTGTACAAATTGTGAGTAAAAAAGGAATGGACTAATTTACAAATCTCATAAACTTATATTTTATTCACAATATAATATAGATAACATATTAAATGTTGAAAGTGAGACATTTTGAAATGTCATGCCAAATATTGTCTCATTTTGGATTTCATGAGAGCTACACATTCCAAAAAAGTTGGGACAGGTAGCAATAAGAGGCCGGAAAAGTTAAATGTACATATAAGGAACAGCTGGAGGACCAATTTGCAACTTATTAAGTCAATTGGCAACATGATTGGGTATAAAAAGAGCCTCTCAGAGTGGCATTGTCTCTCAGAATTCAAGATGGGCAGAGGACCACCAATTCCCCCAATGCTGCGGCGATAAATAGTGGAGCAATATCAGAAAGAAGTTTCTCAGAGAAAAATTGCAAAGAGTTTGAAGTTATCATCATCTACAGTGCATAAATCATCCAAAGATTCAGAGAATCTGGAACAATCTCTGTGCGTAAGGGTCAAGGCCGAAAAACCATACTGGATGGAGGTGATCTTCGGGCCCTTAGACGGCACTGCATCACATACAGGAATACTTCCAGAAAACATTCTTGGTGAACACAATCCACCGTGTCATTCGCCGCTGCCGGCTAAAACACGATAGGCCAAAAAAGAAGCCATATCTAAACATGATCCAGAAGCGCAGGCGTTTTCTCTGGGCAAAGGCTCATTTAAAATGCACTGTGGCAAAGTGGAAAACTGTTCTGTGGTCAGACAAATTAAAATTTGAAGTTCTTTTTGGAAAACTGAGACTCCATGTCACCCTGACTAAAGAGGACAAGGACAACCCAAGTTGTTATCAGCGCTCAGTTCAGAAGCGTGCATCTCTGATGGTATGGGGTTGCATGAGTGCGTGTGGCATGGGCAGCTTACACATCTGGAAAGGCACAATCAATGCTGAAAGGTATATCCAAGTTCTAGAACAACATTTGCTCCCATCTAGACGTCGTCTCTTTCAGGGAAGACCTTGCATTTTCCAACATGACAATGCCAGACCACATACTGCATCAATTACAACATCATGGCTGTGTAGAGGAAGGATCCGGGTACTGAAATGGCCAGCCTGCAGTCCAGCCTGCAGTCCAGATCTTTCACCCATAGAAATCATTTGGTGCATCATAAAGAGGAAGATGCGACAAAGAAGACCTAAGACAGTTGAACAACTAGAAGCCTGTATTAGACAAGAATGGGACAACATTCCTATTCCCAAACTTGGGCAACTTGTTTCCTCAGTCCCCAGACGTTTGCAGACTGTTTTAAAAAAGAAGAGGGGATGCCACACAGTGGTAAACATGGCCTTGTCCCAACTTTTTTGAGATGTGTTGAAGCCATGAAATTTAAAATCAACTTATTTTACCCTTAAAATTATACATTTTCTTGGTTTAAACAGTTGATATGTCATCTATGTTGTATTCTGAATAAAATATTGAAATTTGAAACTTCCACATCATTGCATTCTGTTTTTATTCACAATTTGTACAGTGTCCCAACTTTTTTGGAATTGGGTTTGTATATATATATATATATATATATATATATAGAGCCCGTTTACTAAACATTATTTTGTATAATCTTTAACATGTGCATGTTATTTCAATTTCTATATTTTTCAATGTGCGATTTTCTGTTTCAATGTATTTATTGGTTTTACCATTCAGTGTAAAAGATCCAGTGCAAGCATATAAATCGCACCACACAGGGGCAAAAATTGGTCAAGTATTACAGAAGATTCCATAAAAGAATTAAAAAACATAGCAACCATGGAAAAACAATTCTTTACTATGAAGATAGTATCAAAGAATAAGGAATGCAAAAGAAAAAGGGCCATTGTTCATGGCCTATTCACAGTTGTCCCTGGGTTGGTACAACTTCTGCCATCAAGCCCAGAGGACTGCGTTTGTATAAACAAAAAGGAGGAGGAGCCAGAAAGAAGGTAGAAGAGAGAAGAGGGGAAAAATAAGAAAGGGTAAACAAAGAAGGGAGGAAAACTCAGGCTCTGAAGTTTCCCAAGTGACAATCAGACTCAGATAAGGCCCGAACAAGCCTGTTGAAGAGAGGGAAATTCATGTGAGATCCATGGTTCCCAGGTCTGGAGAAATTTGGAATGGGAATCATTCACAATACTGGACATCTGCTCATGGAGCATTCGAGTGGTTTTCATTAAAATAATTTATGTTTATTCTAGATAGGGATATTGACAATATCGCAGTCTATCACAGTGTCAAATGCACTAAAAACATGAGGGTTTTTTTGCACAAAATTTTAATATTTTGTATACATTGATGACTAAATTTATATAGTCCATAAATTGCAACATGCAAAAAGAAATAATTATATCTTCAACCTACAGTCACTCCTACTATCACACCTGACTGTATGGGTTTACTACAACATGTATCATAATGAGACTCTCCTTGCGCACTTCGTGAAATTCATTCAGAAGAACATGGATGAAAGTTATATTCATGTTACTGTAGCACCCTCCTAGGTAAAACATATATGTGACCCTGTTCTGCTTGTCAGGAGGGTCTGATCTGTCAGTTAGCCTGTCACATGTTTCTAGGTGTGTTCTGGGGAGTCTCCCCACTGTATCCAATGAGGGACATCATTGGACAGTGGAGGAAACCTAGCCAATAGCACACCAGGATTTATGACTGTCCCAGTGGGTGGGCATTGCTGCAATGCATCCTGGAATTGGGAATAAGTCTGGAGGGAGCATATGACAGGGTGCCTTTGGGCGGGAAGCCAGGTCCCAAGAGGAGGGTGACGCCTGTCTCTCCTCCTGTTGCCGAGGAAGGTAGTCCAGGTAGTTGGCCTAGGGACCAGGGGATAAGCTGTGCTGTAGAGGATCCAATGTGTGCTGACCAAGTGGAGCTGTGGGGCAGGATTCTTCCAGAAAACAGTATTGTAAGTACCTAAGCATCTGTCCAGGGGTCTGAATAAGAGAGGGGACCACTCCAGAAAGGTGAAGGGGATCCAAGAGCCAGCTACCCAGAGTGTTACTGTAAAAGGGGGTGCCAAGTTGTAAAGCCCTGAAGATTAGAGGGTAAAGGGGACGCCAGGAAGGGCCCTGAAGTTGCACAGCTGTACAGTCAACTTTAGAGGACAGCTACCTCAGGAAAGGAATGCCTTAGGAAGCTGAAGGACTCTTTCACAGTCAATAGGCAAAGTAAATTAAGCGGCCTAGCCGTGATTAGCTCAACTCAACGTTACTCAGCATTTAACCAGCGTTAAACAGCATTTATCAGATCATCCCTGCTTATTGTGCATAGTTTAGTTCTGCAGGAGTATCCCACTCATCCCTTCTCCTATCCAAGTTACTAATAAAACATAAAAACCAAAGAAACTGGAATGGTCCTTGTCTTCAGCAGCTTCCTTGGGAGTAGTGCTACATTACATTAAACAAGTAAATTAGAATCCCTAAATTGCAGCAAAACAGGATAGCACCTCCATGCACACCAATGGGTCAATGGGGATACCAGGCGGTAAGACTGCGTACAATACCAAGTCATGTGCATTATCTCTCATTTTTTACACTATGGTTGGTCACCCAGCCACACATAATTGGTTGTGTAATGGACACCTTTCTAATAGACAGCATTTGCAGACAAAGTTGGCTGTACATAAAGATAGAGCTGTCAATTCCCATTTAAGCTTTTCCTTCTACGAAAGCTACATAGTCCCTCATGGTGTTCCCACCAGCGCTGCAGTAAGAGGGAACACAGTCCCGTTACGTTTTAAGTTGTATTATATATATACAATAAAGTATGATATGAGGAGGAATTATGTGTGGAAGATGTTATTTCATAATGTATTTTCATTAAAATAATATCTGGTGATCCTGTCATGAAGGCCCTTCCTATTATTTGGTGAAATAGGGACCTACTGGAGACTACAAGTCACCCTTTCAATACACGTAGCATAGTCATGGCCCACTATTGTCACCATCAGGAACTTTCGAACTGCCACGCACACTAGGAGAAAATGGACAAAGACTTTTGCTTTGGCTTTTTTTTTAAGAAGAATTATAGATCCACAATAAACATCTATAGAACATGGGAAACTGCAACTTGTTTGCTTTGTATATACCTATAATCACTGTTAAAAAAGAAAAATGTGAAAAGATGCATTACAGCAAATTACCCGTACCACAGTTTAAAAGAATTAAATCTATTTTCTAGTGACTATGTGTTCATGGATAAGTTGAGCACACATAAACAGAGTGTGTATACAATCAGGTATGCTCAAAGGCAGCCAATAACCAAGTCCATGGGAAGTAAGAGTTGAAGTGTCACTCTCCTGCAGTAAGAAAAATGCTTGTATATTTTCTCTGTAAAACGATTGCTAAGCTGCAATACAATAAATGTTTACTTTTGGGTTTAATACCACTTTAAGGCCACCTGCACACTGGGCATCCAATCTCAACATTCTGTGCACCTGGGAGGCACAGGTGTAGTGTCTATGTCCATGTAGTGGCAATGTGTGGCCCTCAGTCTCCTCTTCAGGGAGGTACAATAGCCCCACTGCCTGCAGTCTGTCAGAGCTTAGGACAGGCTAAAATATGCTGCAGCTGGGTAAGGCTGGATGCTGTACCTGTGCCTCCTGGATGTGCAGCGACTTAAATTTCAGTGTGTACCTTAAGGTCCCTTTCACACTGTAGAGTCCGTCGGCAGACTCCGTTTATCTCAGCGGGGGATCGATCCGCCTATCCCCCGCTGAGCAGGCAGATGGCTGCTCTGTCTCCAGACAGAGCTTTCAGGTCCCCGATGTTCTCTATGGGGGAATCGGATGGGAATGGACCATCTGTCCATTCTCATCCAATCTGATCCGCTGGACGGATGGAAAATAGAGTTTCCATCCATCCAGATTTGATGGATCAGATCGGATCAGATGTCAGCGGACATGTCTCCACTGACATCCGATGCCCCATAGAAATGCATGGGGCATCCGTTCAGATCTGCCTGAAAAACGGACAGACGTTCCTGAAGGCCCTATGCTCTCAGGTCAAACAAAAACAAAGAAAATTTCCCAGATCAACTTACCAGCCAGCCTGCAGACTGAATTGTCCTGTCTAACAGTTCCTATTAAAAAAGGGGGTTTAGCTTGCACACATTATATGTGTAAGCTGCAGAGGCCACAACAAGGCACCCCAGTATTATCAGGAGTCCTAACTCTATCAATTTTCAGAGCCTCTATAGTAGGAGCACATTTATAATAATAGATAAATTGAAGGCAAGTATGCCTGGAGGGAGCCCTACTTGCTGACCAGGCCTTTTTCTGACACTTGTTGTTTACAAAAAAATATAATTTTTTTTGCTAGAAAATTACTTAGAACCCCCAAACATTATATATATATATATTTTTAGGAGAGACCCTAGTGAATAAAATGACGTTCTTTTTTTTTTAAATTATGTCACACATGTGTGTTGGGTTATTTTGAGGGGACAGCAAATTTACACTGTTATACAAACTGTACACTCACTACTTTACATTGTAGCAAAGTGTCATTTCTACAGTGTTGTCACATGAAAAGATAGAATAAAATATTCACAAAACTGTAAGGGGTGTACTCACTTTTGTGAGATATTGTATGTGGGCGTGACCTACGTATGCCTTCACCACTGCGCGTGAGAACACGGGGATGGGGCGCTTTAAAAATGTTTTTATTCATTTATTTATTTTATTACATTTTTTTTATTTTTGCACTGTCCCTTAAAAAAACTATTTTGATCACTTTTATAACTATGGCAAACATATAATGTATACATCCCTTGTGATAACAATACAGCATGACAGGTTCTCTTTATCAAGAGATCTTTATCAAGAGACCCCAAATCTCTCCTCTACCCTAAAAAGCAAAAGATCAAAAAAATGTTTTTCTTTTGCTTTAAAAAAAAAATCGCCTTGTTAACATGTGGCCGGGACCAGAAGTGACCTCATGACGTCACTCCGGTTCTCCTAGGGCATAGAGATGAGTGGAGGCCATCTTTCCTTCTTTCATCTCTATGCCTAGCCACCGCCAGCACCGGATGTGTTTCCTGTTTCCGGAGCTACCAAATGGCCAGGTAAGAACGTAAACCACCAGAAAACGCTGGGGGGGGGGGGGGGGGGATAATGATCCCATGACCCCTCCTGTCACTTCTAAAAGTGAGCCGGCGTTAAATCCACCGCTCGGCCACTTAATTTTCCCTAGCGGTATTCCCGAGTGTGGCTCGGGGTTAATATTCAGTGCCAAAGCGGTAACCCCGAGCCACACGTGAGATTACCCCAGAATGATACTCACCTTCCCCTGCGATCCCCCACCATCCTCCCCAGCCTTCCTACAGCCATCCCCCTGCTTTCCTCCCTCTGTGTATTCAGCCAATGCCGGCACTTTCTTCCGGTTGCCTTCCCTGCGAGCGCCGTGTCGCAGGGGGGTGGAACCAGCGGGAGATTAAAAAAAAATAAATGACATGATACAGTGTAATCTGTTAGGATTACAAATTTGTATCATGCCATTTCACCTAGTGTCATTTCCAGTGCCCTGCCTGTACTTTTTGCTGTACTTTGTGCCTGGAAACTTGAGAACGTCCATGGCGTCCAAAAAGCATTCTGTTAGCTCAAAAACACTTTTGAAAAACTGGAAAACAGTGACGGTGAATTGGAAATATTTGAAGAACTGAGCGATAGCGATTCGTGGGAAAATTCGTCATTAGGTACTAAACGTGACAACAGCGATGATTCTGCGACTGAGCTCAGCGATGTAGGAACTTGGTGCTCTATTGACTCGGTACGGATCAGGCAGCGCCCCCAAGATTCCCATTTACTGGAGCACCTGGTGAGAAAGTTGATCATCACAACCCTTCGGCATACCTACAATTATTTCTGACCGATGAGGTTATTGAAAAAATAGTTACTGAGACGAACCGGTACAAAGAGCAACAATTGGCTACGCATCAGAAGTTTGCAAGATGCAGAAAGTGGGGACCACTGACCAAAGATGACATTCGGAAATTTCTGGCCTAATAATTCTTCAGGGAGTGGTGGGGAAACCCCTGCAGAAGTGGTATTGGACAACCAATACATTACTCACCACTCCATTCTTTGGCACGGTTATGTCATAATACAGATTCTCCCTCATAATGAAATATCTCCACTTCAAAAACGATGAAGAATTTGATGAAATGTATTATTATTACGTTATAATTTATGACTTCATGTTTCAAACTTTATCATACCAGGGATGTCTACTAGACTCTTGTTTGGAGAGATTTAAGTGAGTTATTCCTAAGAATTACAGGCCTAAAATATAAAACAACATATTTCCATGTAAAACAATGTACCGCTTTTAGCACAAAAATTCTGAAATGATCAGACCGCCAGGGAGGTTAAGGGAAAGTCTGGCACTTGAGGGAAAAAATTATACCAGGGTTATGGCATCTAGCTGCAGCCATTCCCCAGTATTTAATGTCAAAGTAATGACATATTTTCCCAGTTAGGCAGTTGGGAAGTGCTTAAAACACAGGGGCGCACTGGACACCCAGCAAATAATAGCAGTGAAGGTGTCAGAGTTGTATAAAGTACTCAAAACCCTTACTTGAGTAAAAGTACAAGTGCTCGATCAAAAAGTGACTTGAGTAGAAGTGGAAGTGCTCGATCAAAAAGTGACTTGAGTAGAAGTGGAAGTGCTCGATCAAAAAGTGACTTGAGTAGAAGTACTAAAGTATTCAACATTTTTTGTACTTAAGTATTGCAAGTAGTTTTTTTAAAAATTTTGCTACTCAAGTACTGAAAGTAAAAGTACCAGTAGTTTTGAAAAAAAAAATTGCTACTCAAGTACTGAAAGTAAAAGTACAAGTACTGTGTTATGTAGTTATTAAAGAAAGAAGTCAAAAGTTTGAACATCATATTGTTTTTTATTATTTCAAATGCAGCTTTAATTTATACATACAGTAGCATTTATTTTCGTATGCGCTGATAATTCACATGTTTTGAGCTTCATGAAACCTGCCATCTACTGTTCTGGCAGTGGTAATTTTTATAATTGTAATGAGTAACTCTGTAGCACAAAAAAAAAAATATTGGAGTAGAAGTATTGAAATCATTGAAAAAATGTAGTGAAGTAAAAGTGGAAGTAGGAGAAAAAAATTCTACTCTAAGAAAAGTACAGATACCGCCTTTTGGTATTTAAGTCAGGGCCGTCTTTAATATTGATTGGACCCTTGGCAAACATTTTCTTGGGCCCCCCATGCAATTTCGCTATCCACCTTCTCTGAAACATACAATAAACAGCAGCTAGACTCAAAATCAGTTTACCAAATTAGATCAGGCAGCAATTGCAATTGGTTGCCAGAGGTTACAGTGTATCATTACTGCTCACTGACTGACTGCTAGAGGTTACAGCACACACTATGGATCACTGTTTATTTGCTCGAGGTTACAGCACATGACTACTGCTTGTTGATTGGTTTCTAGAGATTACTGTACAATAACACTGCTCACTGATTGGTTGCTAGAGGTTACTGCACATCCTTACCGATCAATAATTGGTTGCAAGAGGTTAGTGCACATCATTACTGCCCACTGATTGATTGCTTGGTGCACACCATGGACTGGAAAGGTGAGGGGACCCATCAATAGATAGAAAACTCCTAGGGATACTAGGACTCCTGGGATCAGTGGCTTTGCTGGGGAAAGGGGGTGATCAGTGGCTTTGCTGAGGGGTAGATGTAATAAGTGGCAGTGGTGGAAGGAAGGGATTAGTCAAGAGGCAGTACACTGTGGCAAATTCTGAATCATGTAGAGCAAAGCAGGAAATCTTTGGCAAGTATATAGTGGGGGATTCTACACTGACCACCAATGTGAGGGGAGATTCTAAACTTGACTACCAGTGTGAGGGGAGATTCTACACTGACCACCAATGTGAGGGGCAATTTGCAATGGGTGATTTTAGGACCCCCCCCCCCAATATAAAGAGGGATTTCTACACTGAAACCAATGTAATAGGAGCATTTTTACCAACCACCAGTGTAAGGGGGGGGGGGGGGGGTATACAATGACCTCCATGTAAGCTGGAGTTTACACTGACAACCATTGTTGAGGAGATTTGTACTGACCACCAATGTAAGGGCAATTCTGCACTTACCACCACTGTAAAGGGAAATGTACACTGATCACCAATGTAATGAAGAAGTTACACTGACAACCAAAGTAAGGGGGACATTTACACTGACCACTAGTGTGAATGAAAGGATTTTTCACCAAGCCCCAATGTAATGAGAAGATTTACACTGACCACCAATGTAACTGAGACTTTAGCCTGCATTCACATTTCTTGTGTCAGGAAAACATGCAAAATTGCTTTCCTAACACCACAGAAACGTGCTGCCCTTCACCTGGTACACAGCAGTGGCATTAATTGTTAATGACACCTTCACGCATCCACATCCACCGAAATTCAGGGTGCTGTGCCACCATGGTGTTTTGAAAAAAGGTTCCCCTCCAATTTGCTTACCTTTGCAGAACAGGCTGATGGTGCTTAATTACCTGCTTAGATGGTGCTTAGTTGTAGGCAGGACTTTCGAGCCTTTACCTCCCCAGTGGGCAGCATTCAACAGAAGTGAAGGTGGATATGACCTCAGGGTGTCATGATATACATATGAATGCTGCCTCTATTTACATATCAATGCACCTGGTCCGCGGCTATTTACATATTAATGTCACACAATTTACATATCATTGCAGGTTATTTACAGGTAAACACAGGATCTGCAGGTGAGTCATCTGTACATGGCAATAGGGCAGAGCTGGGCAGCTATGGGACTAAAACTTTAAGGGAATTTAAACAGGGATAGTTGGCAAGTATGAGGCAGCTGCTTTGGGCCCCACAACAATGATGGGGCCCAGGGCAGCTGCCCCTTTTGCCCTGCCTTAAAGACAGCCCTGACTTAAGTACAGTAGTGAAGTAGTTCTACTTAGTTACTATACATCTCTGGAAGGTGTCCAGTGCACCCCTTCACCAAATAACAAAGGGTACAAACAAACAACAACTGCCCCAACCCATAAGTGGCCTTAACAGCAAGGAGCACATGGAAGGGTGACGCTGGCTGGTAAGTTGAGCATCATTTCTGAGAGTCTAAGTCTCTGTGTCCCTTCGCCTATCAATAGTTCCTTCTGCCAACTCCTATGTCACTTCAGGATGCAGCATCGATGTAAAGCCCAGAGAATGGGCCACAGAACACACAAGAAGACAAGGAGATATACAGTACACTACCAGAAGTGTTGCTTTCCCTTTCTTCTTTTCAGAGTGCTGTTTGGCAGTGTGGGCAGTGCAACAGGCAAATATTTATCATGTTCTTTACAGGAAATAGATTTTATAGGCAGAGTCACTTTAAAGGCACATTTTTCATTGTACACCTATATTCAGGGTGTAGCATGAAGAACGGTCATGCATGGTCAACCCCCAACCTACCTAAAACACAGGGTGCATTATACTGGAGAACCCTGCCTTTTTAATGTAATGCTGCTGTGCTTGATTCATCCAATGAATAAAAGCTTGTTTGGCTGTACTTCTCTTGTGGATTACAGGAGTGCAGTTCCCGCTGAAGCCCGCTGTCAGCTGACGTCCAGGTTCAAGCTTGGGAAAAATTGCGACCATATGGTCAGGATCCGCCCACATGCCTAGACCGGCACCTAGCTCAGCCTCTTTGGGAACTGCAGAGAGCTTAAACCGGCCGCTCCTGACCCCTCCACAGCCCAGCGCTCCAGTGAGCAATGGGGGGGGGGGGGGTAGAGCAGATTTAGGTGACTGAAAGTCAGCAGCTGTCTGCTCAAGGGGCCCTGAGAACTGAGCAACCCGCGGTGTTTGATAACTCAGTTCTCAGTCCTAGAGCTGAGGGGGGGGGGGGGTAAGTAAAATTCTACAATAAAAAGAATACCCATACTTCTCGTTTAAGCAAAAACTGAGTAACCTGAAGAGGATTGAAAGGGAAAAAAAAAATCTAACTCACATAAGGTCAGGGTGATAATCTTGGGATAAATAGAAGAATATTGGTAGATGCCGGAAGATTGGTTCCAGAGATTCTGGTAAATATACTTAGGCAGCTGGCAAACATCTTGTTTGGTCAGTAAATACATATATATCTGACAGGCAGGCTGTAAAATAATTATCAGGACAATTTATTGGCAGAATCTCACAGACATGATTTCTATGTACACAGTATAGCTTACCTATTTAAACAACACTAAACCAAAAATAGATGGTGCTATAGTTAAAGGTATATCAGCACCCAAAAAACAAAAAATATTTAAAATTGCAGTCAACCTAACTTTGCTATTTATTAGAGATGAGTGAAAGGGCAAAATTTGGTTCACTGGACATTTTAATTAAATTTTTGTATGAAGCACCCTTAAAATGCAAATAAGGCCCTTATCCACTATCTGTAAACGCACCCGAAAACCTTAAAATGTCATTCCTGCTGCATTTTTCTGCACACCGAAAGAGGAAGTGGCAGTAAAATAAGCCACAGCATTAGTGTCAGTGTATGCAATAATTACCCCCAGGACTGATGTTAGTAGCCACAATAGAAACCCCAACATTGGAGTCAGTGGACGCAATAAAAATCTCCAGCATTGGTGTCAATGGAAGCAAATAAAACTCCAAGTGTTGGTCTCAGTGGATGCAAGTATAACCCTCAACATTGGTTTTAGAAACCACAATGATAACCCCCACATTGGCATTAGTGGCTGCAAGAATAACCCCCAGCACTGGTGTCAGTGGTCACAATATTAACCCCTAAAATTGGTGCCAGCAAGTGAAATTTTTACCCCCAGCAGTGGCCTTCTTTCCATGAGTAAAGTTCCTGAAGTCGAGACTTTACTTGTACTGTGGGCACTCACAGTAGAGTGTTTCTTTCTGTACAAGGTGCTAGAACACAAACAGCATTCCAGTGCCTGGTACCCCATGGCTGCTCTGCTGCTCTCTGGTGTGCGATAGGTGGCAGGGCACACACAGAGGGCCATCAAAGAATGTTAGGCACCACTGCTATAGTTCCTTAAAGTGATATTTAATGATTTTAAAAAAAATAACAAACATGTTATACTGATCTTCCTATTCTTGGGCCCCCGCAGGGGCTCTGGGCCCCTTCCCCCCTGCTGAGTGCCCCCATAGCAAGAGGTTTGTGCATGCTCACTCCTGAGCCCCGCTCTGTGTGTCCCTCCTCCTTGCTTGACTGTGAGTGACACCAGTGGTAGCAAATGGAGCCCACTGTTGTGTCAGGACCAGCGAAGAGGGAGAGACCAGGGAGAGCCGCTGTGCTCTTGCACATCACTGGTTTGAGATTGGGCTCATGTAAGTATTAATAATCATAATAATGCAGTGCCAAAGGAAACTACACAGTGTAGTGACAATATACAAGTGTAGTGATTAATTAAATAAATATATAATATGTGACAGTGAATGAATCACAAACAATCATAGGGCAAAAATACAAGTAAATCGTACACCATAAGACCAATATATAAAAATACAAAATTAATATTGGTGTACCAAGTCCATAGTGAAATAAATGTTTTCCTTCTGTGCCGTGCAAAGATGAATATAAAGTGCTGGTGCTCAAATTCACACACAAGTGCCTCCGTGTGCTAATAAAGTGCTCAATAGCAGCTCACCTCACACCCTGACCTACAATGGTGCTAGGGATATATTGCAATCAACTCCTCCTCCTTTCAGACTCGGGGATACTGTTTTGTATGTGAAGGTAAAAAAGAAAGGGCTTCTAGTGCTCTCTGAATAATATTTTAATAAGTAATAAACACTGTAAACCAATACACTCACATAACCAAGCACTTAAGCAGTGGGGGCTTGACAGGCTTGGATGGATACCGGATATCAGATGCGGCGTGTGTACGCAGGCTCCACCCCCGTGCACGCTGCGTCACTCAATCGGCTTTGTCAGTAGGGGTGGAGCCAATACACAGTCTCTTCAGTTAAATATTCATCCTCATGGTTCCGTCCTTCCTTCAGCCGTCTACTCACTCGGCAGCTACCACCCTCTCGAAATCCTGGAAGTGTTGAGGCATGAATGCAGAGGAGTCAAAGCGGCGGATCCAATTGCAGATATTAGAGTTAAAAAATATATTGGTGATAATAAATAACCATTGCAATAAAGGGACACAAACCAAAAGTAGTGAATGTACAGCTTGTATAACAGTGTAAATTTGCTGTCCCCTCAAAATAGCTCAACACACAACCAATAATGTCTAAACCTCTGGCAACAAAAGTGAGTACACCCCTAAGTGAAAATGTCCAAATTGGGCCCAAATACCAATTTTCCCTTCCCAATGTCATGTGACTTGTTAGTGTTACAAGGTCTCAGGTGTGAATGGGGAGCAGGTGTGGTAAATTGGGTGTTATCGCTCTCACTCTCTCATACTGGTCACTGGAATTTTAACATGGCACCTAAAGACAAAGAACTCTCTGAGGATCTGAAAAAAATAATTTTTACTCGATATAAAGATGTCCTAAGCTATAAGAAGATTGGCAAGACCCTGAAGCTGAACTGCAGCACGATGGCCAAGATCATAAAATGGTTTAACAGGACAGGTTCCACTCAGAACAGATCTAACAATGGTCGACCTTAGAAGTTAAGTGCACGTGCTTAGCGTCATATCCAGAAGTTGTCTTAAGGAAATAGATGTATGATTGCTGCCAGCATTGCTGCAGAGGTTGAAGGGGTGGGGGGTCAGCCTGTCAGTGCTCAGAACATACACCGCACACTGCATCAAATTGGTCTGTATGGCTGTCGTCCCAGAAGGAAGCCTCTTCTACAGATGATGCACAAGAAAGCCTGCAAACAGCTGAAGACAAGCAGACTAAGGGCATGGATTACTGGAACCATGTCCTGTGGTCTGATAAACGTATTTGGTTCAGATGGTGTCAAGCGTGTGTAACAGCAACCAGGTGAATAGTACAAAGACAAACTCCTATACTCCTTAGTGTGCTTGTCTTTAGCAAACTGTTTGCGGGCTTTCTTGTGCATCATCTTTAGAAGAGACTTCCTTCTGGGACGACGGCCATGCAGACCAATTTGATGCAGTGTGCGGCATATGGTCTGAGCACTGACATGCTGACCCCCCCACCCCTTCACCCTCTGCAGCAATGCTGGCAGCACTCATACGCCTATTTGCCAAACACAATCTCTGGATTTGACGCTGTGCACGAGCACTCAACTTATTTGGTCGACCATGGCGAGGCCTGTTCTGAGTGGAACCTGTCCTGTATGGTCTTGGCCACCATGCTGCAGCTCAGTTTCAGGGTGTTGGCAATCTTCTTATAGCCTAGGCCATCTTTATGTAGAGCAAAATTCTTTTTTTCTGATCCTCAGAGAGTTCTTTGCCATGAGGTGCCATGTTGAGCGTCCAGTGACCAGTATGAGAGAGTGAGAGCGATAACACCAAATTTAACACACCTGCTCCCCATTCACACCTGAGACCTTGTAACACTAACAAGTCACATGACACCGGGGGGGGGGGGGATATGGCTAATTGGGCCCAATTTGGACTTTTTTACTTAGGGGTATACTCACTTTTGTTGCCAGCGGTTTAGACATTAATCGCTGTGTGCTGAGTTATTTTGAGGGGACAGCAAATGTACACTGTTATACAAGCTGTACACTCACTACTTTACATTGTAGCAAAGTGTAATTTCTTCAGTGTTGTCACATAAAAAGATATAATAACATATTTACAAAAATGTGAGGGGTGTACTCACTTTTGTGAGATACTGTATATCTGTTTCCTTTACGGAAAGGCATATTTTAAAGGGTCTCTTGCTGACAATTATGGTAAAGGACTTTTTCCTGTTATGTCTGATTCTATTTTTATTATATGTAGAATATGAGGTGTATAAAAATTAAAATTATAAAATTGAGTAACCCACTCACTATGCTCTTGGGAGTGAGTGAGTTACTTCCAGGGCCCTGAAGCCTGGGCGTGTGAAATGAAAAGATATGCCTGGAAAGGTTAGTAGAGACTACATAGACAGATATTATAGAAAAGGATAAATCCCTTAGGTAGATAGATACAGTTGCAGTTCTGGGATGATCTTTTAGTTATAATAAAGTAATATATCAGGGAATATGGATATGTACCATTAACTTGTTATATATCAGGTATAGTACTCTTTTATTAGAGGTTCTGACTCTTCCCTGCTCTGCCCAAAACAAAATACAGTAAAACCTTGGATTGCGAGCATAATTCGTTCCGGAAGCATGCTTGTAATCCAAAGCACTCTTATATCAAAGCGAATTTCCCCATAAGAAATAATGGAAACTCAGATGATTCGTTCCACAACCATTTATTCATAAATCCTTCAGTTTATAGTCCATATAAAAAGATTATAGCATTGCGATAGGTTATATACCATAAAATGTCCATCCACAAATAGCAGCTTCCACAAGGGGATTAGAAGCAAAATCCAGCAGGAGCTACAGAGTATCAAAGAGAAGAAAGGCGCCTCTAAGTGTAGCAATATGGTTCCATTTAATGAAGGTACAACATTTAGCAACTCACATGGTTGATGAATAAAACAGGCACATCTAAGTATGCAGGCATCCGGGGTAAAGCTGTCCACATAGACTATCTTCTGCACTGCCGGCTGCCAGTCTGTAATCCTGACCGGGAAGACCACCCTGCAGTAAAGCGATCTGAAAGCGAGGGGCAGCATGGAAGGGATGACGTAGATGGCGGTGAGGAGGATGGTCTATGTGGACAGCTTTAGCCTGGATGCCTGCATACTTAGATGTGTCTGTTCCAATCATCAACCATGTGAGTTGCTAAATGTTGTACCTTCATTAAATGTAACCATATTGCTACACTTAGAGGCGCCTCCCTTCTCTTTTATACTCAGCTGTGACTTGAGGCTACTTGTATATCAAGACATCGCTTGTAAACCAAGTCAAAATTTATTTGAAAATTTTGCTTGTCTTGCAAAGCGCTCTTAAACCAAGTTACTCTCAAACCAAGGTTTTACTGTACTAAGTATTGACTGGAATTGGGCTTTATGTTTAGCGTTTGTCAGAGGGAGCCATGCTGTGTATACTCCTGCTATTACATATCAATATTATAATATAATATTTGCCAATATTTGATTGGCAAATATTGCATGTGAAGGCAGGGGCATAACTACAGATTTTGGGGACCCAAGATCTAGCGCAAAATATAGATGGGGTCCCCCAGTGACTTCTCTGTCATTGATCTTAAAACATAAAGCATGTCTTAAGGCATAAAGTAAGTCTATGACAAGGACAGGTAGCAGGAGAGCTGTAACCATAATCAGTACATTACTAGGGACCAGTGCTGTGGACAGAAGTTGTCATTGAAGATGGGTGCATCAGTGCAGAAAATTAACTTATTACATGGATTTACCAGCTAACTGCTCTATCCTCAGTAGTACACCAGTCTTTTTCAGCATCTCAGATCCCAAGATCCCAGTTTCATTTCTACATCATCCCACTCCTTCCACCACCACAGCAAGCAAGTGCCGAAAAAGGGGGTCTAGTAGTGCTAAGGTAAAAAAAAAAAAAAAAAAAAAAAAACAAGAGTAGTAGTAGCTATAATATTGATAATCCTGATATTTTATAGTATGACATATTATTGTGACTCTTGCACACAATTACTGAATAACCCTCATTTAATGTCAATGTCTTGTGTATTTTTTATTTTTTTTTTGCAGAACTACAAACAACTATCTTGTCAGGTTTTACCTGAAGAGGCACACATGGATTTTTTACAACCCGAGGGGGACAATGCATTAGGCTTATAGCGTTCATTTCAGTGTTCGCCAACACCCCAGTTATACGAGGACAATACATCTACACTGCTAAGACAGCTATACAAATGTACCTTATTGCACAGCCTGCAAATGGGAGTCTGTGACTAGCAGCAAGGATTCCACAGTCTCCTCCTGTACATCTGACATCACGTGTTTTTAAATGGAAATGTCACAGAGGGCACAGGGTCAGTATTAACCACTTGCCAACCACATAAAAAAGGTCAGAGTGGCTTTGCTGCACCTAGTACGTGATCCAGCACTTTGGGGAGAAGGCTGTGCTATGATTAGATACAGCACAATCTGATCTGTGAGTGCCGGTAGTGGCGGTTCTACATTAAATTGCTCCCCGGGCGAGACTCCCTCCCGGCGCCCCCCCCATCCCCCCAAAAAAATAAAAAATAACATGACAAAACTTCACATTTTGTACATACCACACGTTTTATTGTAGTAATACTATGTCATTGCGTAACAGACCAATTTTTGCAAAAAAAATAAATAAATAAATAAACTGCTCATAACTTAAAAATACTCTGTACATTTAATGGTTATAATGGGAATTGTATTGGTTTTAATGGTAAGTATAACAGTGTCTGCTGGTATATGATGGATTCTATTGGTGGGTGGGATGGTAAATCCTACTGGAAAAGTGCCCAAAACACACTACAATAAGGAATTTTGTAATAGTTTCACTGGAAAAAAAGTTAATGGTTCACAATGGTATTTAATAGAAACCATTAGAATTTCTGTGATGTTTTGTATATTAGGCTTTTACTGTGTTTTTATTTTTTTTTTAGCAAGGTAAGCATAGCATGCATCATAAGCAAGAAGGCCGCTAACAACAAACCTAAGAGTTATGAATAGGAGAATATGTGTAAATACAAACAATATGTAGATACAAAAAATTCTAGTAGCGCAAACAAGAATGATAAGCTCACTCCCCAATCACAATCACTGAAAACTTGATAAAATCCAGTAAAGACTGTAGAAATAAATATAAAAAATATATATAAAAATAATAGTCCCAACATGGATCAGTCCACCAAAGCAGCGTTGAAAAACGTATGACAAATAATGATATTCACACTGATGTATCCCTTGAGAAATCCTAATCGGTGCAGAAATAAAGGATCACCTTGACCACCACCACTGTGCTCTGAAGGGGGGAAGGTAATGCACACTCACCAACTTCACTGGCCCAGTGATTCTTACCACTGAGCAAACAAGCCACAATACAGCCACTTCCGCTCGGGACTCCGGATTGGGACCAATCAGACCAATGACAGGCTCTGCTGCATCCACTTGGGGTTCCGGGATAGGACCGATAATGGGCTCAATCAAATACAAGGGACATGCAAGGGAAGGAAGGAATAGAGCTCCACAAATTAAGTGGACCACTAGATCAAAAGTGGTCAAACCAGCCTAAGAGTTAACGTTAGACCACTAATTAACACAATGACATGCCCGTTTCTCCTCATCTTCTTTTCTTTTTTTCCTAAATTGGGCACCTGACAGCTTTGGCCTTTTTCTCTCCATCGCTGTGTTTACTAAGTAATCGTCAATCAACAGATTTCCCATCCCCCAACGCTGTCACTCACTACCAGAAGTCAAGACTCACCTCCACATCATAATCGTTTTTTATTACCTATTTTTATTAGCCATTTCACACAATTAAATAAATAAAAAAAAATGTGCAAATTATTGGTCTGTGTTTAAAATATTTTTAATGAAATGTGCGTTATTTGTAAGAAAGTCAGGTGTGTCACTGACATAGTTTAGCCCCCCTCCTTGTCCGCTTCATTTGGGAGAGGTGAACTGTGCTCTGCGCCTCCCTCCCCGCCCCCCACCCCTCATCCCCTCCCTCCCCTCTCTGCTCGCTCAGCTTCTGTGCGGCTCCTTCAGCAGCAGGGGCTGCGCAGGTATCATAGATAATAGAAAACCGCTTAACGGCAGAGATGATTTTTTTTTTCCTCCAAGTTCGTGTGCCGCCCCTCACGTGTCATGAAAAAATGCCGCCCCAGGCGGCTTCCCCATTCGCCCATGCCTAAAACCGCCACTGTGTGACGGTCAATGTATGGCCGCCGGCACCGGCTGATCAGCGAGTAGAAAGGCAGGACAAAGCTCTGTCTATATCAACAATACAGAGCTCTGTCCTGTCAGTGGGGACATGGCAGTTTTTGTTTTCCTGCAAAGCAGGTAATAAAACACGTTACATCTCTTTTCTTAGTAAAAGCAGCACACAGTACAAATAAACACTGGTTAGGCACTTATTTGACCATTTGGTTGCCCTAGATGTTAACCCTATTCCAGCCAGTGTCATTAGTGCAGTGACAGTGCATATTTTGTTGCACTGTATTAGTGTCACTGGTTCCCACAAAATGTCAGTAAGCGTCAGATTGCCCGCCATAATATCACAGTCCTGCTATAAGTCCCTGATCGCCCGCCATTACTAGTTTAAAAAGATACATAAATAAAAATTCTACTATATATATATATATATATATATATATATATATATATATATATATATATATATATATATATATATACCATAGTTTGTAGACACTATAACATTCTCGTAAACCAATCATTGTACACTTATCGGGATATATAATACAATATATAGCAGAATAAATATTGGCCTAACTTTAAAAAATATATATATATATATTTTTTACATTTTTTTTATTAGATATGTTTTATAGCAGAAAGTAAAAAATATTGAATTTTTTTCAAAATGTTCCGTCTTTTTTCATTTATTGCGCAAAAAATAAAAAACCCAGTGGCGACCAAATACCACCAAATGCACTATTTGTGGGGAAACATTTATAATAATTTTGTTTGCATACAGCGATGCATGACCACACAATTGTCTTTTATTGTAACGCAGTACCAAAAAAGCAAAAAATGGCCTGGTCATGAAGGGTGGTAAATCTTCTGGAGGTTAAGCGTTAACAGCAATCTTAGCAATCCTTAATAATACAGTGATGGATATGTGTTATATATTTACAAGTACATTGCCTATCTATGTTTAAATTGCCTCATGGGCAAAAAAATAATGGGGCTCCCTTCCACCCCTAAACCCTATAGCAGCTATATGGGCTGCTACTGTATCGCTATTGGCATGCCACTGGGTAAAGGAAAGCTCAGGTGTGTACACAGGATCGAAGCTTTGGGTTTTTTTGTTGCTGATTCAGACCCGTTCAGCTATGAAACACTGAAGAAGGCGAGTGGCCAAACATGAGTGTTCATTTTTTCTAATTCTTCCACATCTGTATGACTGGTAATGATGGGATCCCATAATAATGTTTTCTTCCCAGAAGGAGTTGTTGCTTTAAGCCCTGTACACACGTACCGATTGTCGGCCGTAAATATTAGTCCGCCGACCGATCGGCCGATTGTAGGCTTGTTAGTATGATGCTTCCGACAGCCGACAGCGCATTTTTGGCCGAACAGAATCTGTCGTGCAGACTTTAAAATATTTGTGGGCCGTCACCAGAACGGCCGATTGTTCACCAGTCAGTACAGATTTCGGCCGACAGACAGCAGATTTGCAAGACTGGGCATGCTCAGACAAGGAAAGTTAACCATCACATGACATCACTTCTGCAGTCGGCTGTTGTTGGCCGACAAAATTCGTGTGCAGTCTTTTGCAGTTTTCAACAGACACGACAGCCCTGGACAAAAGACGGCCGATCGTTCGGCCGACGATCAGTACGTGTGTACGGGGCTTTAGTTTAAATTGCATTGGGGTTGTTATTTGGTGTGTTTACATGCTAAAAAAGTGTTAAGCTAGTTCTTCTTCAACATTTCAGGTGTTTCATTCAAATCCCCACCCCTGGGAACTATCCCCCCCCCCCCCCATTTTCTCTGGTGCGGTGATGCTAATCTTTATCTGTGACAAATATATAAATTTAAAAACAATACTTCTTTCAAAGGTTAGTCTGCTGAAACGAGAGGGCTTCTTTCTGCATGTTAAACGCTCTCGAGCAGTCATTAAAATCCTGCTTTTGTTTCTGGTAGCTGTTCAGTTCAAAGACAAAAGTTAACATTTTTAGAAATAAATGAGACCACTTGGGAGGAAGATTAGGTAGAATTTTCTTTCCTGTTTTCCGCTCAGCAAACAACAGGGGAGGGAAAATGCAGAACGCTACTTACATCTAAACCGTCAACATTACGGCTAACAAGAGGATACTTAGCGCACTGTACTCCAAAGCTCCATTAAAACACAGGTCAAGGCTAATGCATTTAATAAAAACTATCTAGATGATATTACTATTATAGGCCTTTAAAGTAATTAAAGAGCGGGCGTGTAAAAATTATAAATTGACTGCACACTCTGTATTTTGTTACAACTCGGTGGATATCTCATTACGGGAGTAACATTTTATTAATTTGGAATACGTTGCTTCCAGGCTATTGAAGGGCATTCCCTGTAAGTATAGGAGAGGACTTGGTATAGCTACTTATCAATCCTGTCAACTAGGGCTGAACGTGAACGATAGTCGATGTGATATCGACTATCGTTCTGCGGGCGTGGGCAATATTCACATTGCCGAAGATACGATGTTTAGGAATAAGGCAGGGATGCAGGGTGAACTCGGGACTCGGGGGGAGGACTCAAAGTGATTCTTGTAGCAGCCCGACACATCCGTCCCACACGTTCAGCGGTGAGCAGTGCGCCGTGAGCAGCTGCACAGCTAACCAATCACGCGTGCCGGCACACCTGATTGGTTCGCTGTGCCGCTACTCACGGCGTGATTGGTTCGCTGTGCCGGTCAAGAAAACTAGCTGCAGGGCGGTAGACTGAACGTGTGGGCTGCACGGATGTCGAGTCTACCGGCTCCTACCACCACTGTGAGTCCTGAGACTTTGAATAATCCATTCCACACTGACTGTCACTGAGTGCACTGTCAATCCCTCCCTACAATACCATTATTAACCCTGGCCTGCCCTGTATCTGCATTCTGCAATTACAATCAGAAGAAAGCTGTGCTGCTGCCTGCATGCCTTGCTGCAATACTTCATAATTTCCATCCATTCCCACTCAGCATCCCTACAGTAACATTAACCCTGGCTGTCCCGGACTCTCTCAATATCGCAATATATATTGTTGAAAAAAAAATATCGCAATGTACTTTTTTTCCAATATCGTGCAGCCCTACTGTCAACTGTACCAAACATTAAAGAGAACCTGTAATGAAGTCTTATGCCTCGTACACACGTTCAGATAATCGGGCGACTTAACGTTTGAATTTTGTTGCATGATACTAATATCAAATTCAACAATGCATATAAACATAGGTTATCCTATATGTAATGTTAGGATATCCCACAATTTTAATGACAGATTATTTAATTTGGGAGACAAGTCCCTATAACCTAAGCCAAGCATACCCTTTGTCATTTCCCCTACCCCCTTGTGGTTGTATGTTTTTTTTTTTTTTTTCTTCTCTTTCTCTTCTTTTTTCCCTTCTTCTTTCTCTCTCCTCTTTCTCATTCTCCTCTTTCCCCCCTCTATATATATTCCCCTACATTTATTCAATAACACATTGTTACAATTAATACACATTCTTCAATACTATCATTTACGGGACAAAATCAAACGTTCTTTCGTCTATATGCGCACTTACCTTTTTTGGTTGCTGTCCCACTTGCACACTTTCAGAGTCAAACTTCTACTCACGCCATCCCCTTGAGGTTTGAGAAGCAGCCATTGGATATGTTTTTGCCATTCTATCTGTTCAAATTTATGTACTTGCACTACACATGTACCATGTTACGTTAACCACTTAAGCCCCGGAAGATTTTACCCCCTTCCTGACCAGGCCCTATTTTGCGATTCGGCACTGCGTGACTTTAACGGACAATTGCGCGGTCGTGCGACGCTGTACCTAAACGAATTTGACGTCCTTTTTTTCCCCACAAACAGAGCTTTCTTTTGGTGATATTTGATCACCTGTGCGATTTTTTGATCATGCGCTATAAACAAAAAAAGAGCGACAATTTTGCAAAAATAGGCAAAAAATTTGGGGGAGCATACCCATGTATTTCCAAAGCTGCTGCACATATGAACCAAAAGACATGTATATTAAAAAAGAATAGCGCGAAAATGCAAAAGAAATTACTACCAAATCTGAAGAGAGTCCATAAATAAAAATGGGGGTTTGGTCCCACCATATGGCCATATCGTGCTCAAGCCCACCACTGCGTCAAAGTACCTCATTATCAGTGGGTCCTACACTATCTATGAAAAAGAGATGAATCCAGCCTTTCTAACCCTTGGAGATAATACTCCTTGCTGGGAGAGATGTGCAAATGCACTACAGGGGACTCCTCCTATATCCACTTGATGGTGGACACTGATTGAGTACAGGTGTGTGTGGGGGGTGGGGAGGGCTGCTCAACCTCGATAGTCTGGTCAGACCGAATACATAATAAACAGGCAAAAAATTTGGGGGAGCATACCCATGTATTTCCAAAGCTGCTGCAGCTATGAACCAAAAGACATATATATTAAAAAAGAATAGCGCGCAAATGCAAAAGAAATTACTACCAAATCTGATCTTTTGCATTGGCGCGCTATTCTTTTTTAATATATATGTCTTTTGGTTCATAGCTGCAGCAGCTTTGGAAATACATGGGTATGCTCCCCCAAATTTTTTGCCTGTTTATTATGTATTCGGTCTGACCAGACTATCGAGGTTGAGCAGCCCTCCCCACCCCCCACACACACCTGTACTCAATCAGTGTCCACCATCAAGTGGATATAGGAGGAGTCCCCTGTAGTGCATTTGCACATCTCTCCCAGCAAGGAGTATTATCTCCAAGGGTTAGAAAGGCTGGATTCATCTCTTTTTCATGGATAGTGTAGGACCCACTGATAATGGGGTACTTTGACGCAGTAGTGGGCTTGAGCACGATATGGCCATATGGTGGGACCAAACCCCCATTTTTATTTATGGACTCTCTTCAGATTTGGTAGTAATTTCTTTTGCATTTGCGCGCTATTCTTTTTTAATAATTTTGCAAAAATAACAATATTTTTTATATTTTTTTATATGAAATTCCCCAAAAAAAATTTAAAAATCAAAATTTTTTAAAATTTTAGGACAATTTGTTTTCTGCAACATATTTTTGGTAAAAAAAATAGCAATAAGCGTATTTTGATTGGTTTGCGCAAAATTTATTGCGTTTACTAACTAAGGGAAATATTTTTGTCATTTTTATTGTTTTTTTTTTAACGAGTAATGGCGGGGATCTGCGATTTTTTTTTGCGGGACTGCGACGTTGCGGCGGACAGATCGGACCCTTGACTGACATTTTTGACACTTTTGGGGGTACCAGTGACATTACTACAGTAATCAGTGCTATACATATGCACTGTTACTGTAAAAATGACACTGGCAGGGAAGGGGTTAACTTTATTGGAGAAGGAGGGGTTAAGTGTGTCCCTAGGGGCGTGCTTCTATCTGTGAAGGGATGTGGCTTGTTGTGTAACTACAGAGATATAAGATCCTACATAGCAGGACCGTATGATCTCTGCACTTACACAAGGGAGAATGACAGGCGGCTTTGTTTACATTAGCCGCCTGCCTTTCTCCCTCTGTAACCGACGATCGCGAGTGACTGGCGGACACTAGGTCCGCCGGTCACACGCGCGGGGATCACAGTGAGCGAGCGGGGGCGGGAGCGCGCCTCTGGCGGTCACGTTTGCCCCCTATTGGTTCGCAGGCGAGTGACGTACCCATATGTCACTTTGCCTGCACGGGTCTGACCGCGGCAGTATATGTACTTGCGGCGCTCGGCAAGTGGTTAAAATGTTACACAAAAAGTACTTGTTTGTTACGGAGTTTTCCCTTTTGCTCCTGCATTGTCTTCCTCTTTTCTTTGACTCCTACATATTTTATTTCTACTATGTTTTTACTTTCCAAAAATGTAAATTGGACCATACATTTGTATGATTACGATGTACCTGTATTTCCCTTTTTTCTTACACTCTAAATAAAACCTTATGGAACAAAAAAAAAACATAGGATTTCTTTCATACGATTCCGAAAAAGCTTCTTGGTTGCGTAGCTACGTATCAGATGGTGCAAAACAAAAACAATGGCAGCCAAGCTTTTTCAGTGTTATTTTAGTGTTTCTGATCATGCGCGGTCTTTGTCTATCAATTTTTACTGTAATACAAATACAATCAACAAGATTGTTGTTCGCTAGGCTATTTTACGACAAAAGTTTTTGTGTTTGTCCCTTCGGATTTTGTTGGACGAAATTTCATGATCGGCTGTCGAAAGCTGTGTACTAACGATCAGATTATCCTGTGATCAAGTCGAAAGCGATATTTTTCGTAAGATTATTTGAACATGTGTACAAGATATAAGTTTAGACCTTCAAAAAAAATGTAGGTTAGTGATTATGGACTGTTTGTGTATACGTTTTTAAGAGACATTTTTTGGAATTTCCATATGGATTAATATTACACAGAGAATTCTTAGCACTTTATCAACATTTTTTGGATTGCACCTTATATGAAAATAGTTTTTTTGCACGATACAATTTTTTTTAGATGTCTTACAAGATTTTTTTATGAAATGGAATAATTTTCCAGCACCCTGGATATTTTTCCCTTATTGCACTTTACTATATTTTTTAGATTGCATAATAGTTTTTTTGCACTACATTTTTACTATTCAGGCTTTGTAAATTTTTCTCAGGGAATTGAATGATTTATTGTTGTGTGCATTTTTATAGAGATCTCCCAGGAAGCTGGTTATCTTTTCTGTTATTTATATATAATTGGACAACATAGTTTTAGAGCCTTGATTCATATAGTTGGAGTCTTTATAAGTTTTATATGTTTTTTATGAGATTTTAATTTCTACATTTTTTTGAAGATATATGGGCAGCTCGAATTGTGGTGCATAAGAATAGATCATCACCCATAATTGATATCACCTGGGAAATACCTAGTATTGCGCTGATCAACCCTCTTTATTTATAAGTAGAGACCTGAATGATGACATCCCTTTGTACAAGCCCCGCCCCTGTAACAGACAGATTGTCAGATATCTTGGTTGAGGCCGAAGTGCTGAGAGGGATTCCCTTGCAGCTCGGTGCGGATCACCCCTGGAAGTGGTACAGGAGATGACACGTCCCAAAGAGCACTGGATGCTCGTATAGTACAGATGGGTGGATTAGGTAGACACCCAGGACAGCTTCCAGGAACTTTGATGGTATCCGGTAATACAGGTGCCAAGGTAAAGGCCAGGCCAAGGGTCATACACGGATAATCAGTCCTGATGCAAGTAATCAAGCAAGCCGGGGTCAGCGGTAGCAAGAGGGATAAGCAGGAGACAGTCCGTGTGAAATAAGCCAAGGTCGGTACCAGGGGAGGACTGACAAGGGGGGCAGGGTGGCAATTGCCCCCCGGGCCACTCTGAAAAGTGGTAAAAACTGATAAAAAGGCCTCACTCAGGGCTGGATTAATGTAGGGGCCAAACACTGTATACAGCTGCAAATCCAAAACCAGGTGGGCATGGATGGTAAGCTGATTCGATGGTTCAATGGGCCACTTGACTGGACTTGCCCCCCAGACCTAAGGCTGCCAGCCCTCCCCTGGTCGGTACACAGGAGATCCAGCAGAGGTAGCAGCAGGCACAAGGGTGGTCAGGCAAGCCGAGGTCAAATCGCAGGAGAGGGAGTAGACAGGTCCAAGGATAAGCCAGGTCACAACAGGAAAGCAGGTAATACACAGGATACAGGCACAGGGAGCTGATGATAAACCAGAGAGAGCCTTATATAGGGGCACGGCTAATGAGTTGACGTACACGCTCTGCACCCGCACGCCCGCGTGCTCGCGCTGGCGCCCTTCCGCGCATGCGCATCCGCCTGAGTCGTTCCGTAGTCGCTAATCGTCGATAACGTCCCTGACACAGCTACAACAGCTGTCATAAAAATGTATAAATGTGTTTTATTTTCAATAATTTTTATTAGAGTTTTTCAAAAACAGTCAATAACAAAGGTCAACAAGAATGCATCTCGTGCAGTATCAAGGGTAGATGGTATACATAAGGCAGGGGAGTCACGCAGGGCTCCAGAGAAATATGTAGAAAACCAATCAGCTAGGTAATGTGATTAGCCATATGAACAATCTATTCAATTCCATATAAATGTGTTTCCATTTATTGTGTAAAATGCCTGTTTTGTGGTGGGAAACAGAGCCAGAAAAGTTAGTGGTAAGATATTACAACTTCGGTTTATAATTAAATAAAAAAAAGTTTTCAGTGGACTGACACTGTAAGAAGTTAATAAACAGCTGTCTATAAATCCTAAATTTAAAGCCAATTCTTCTGTGAATCAGATCCAAGTTGTCAACCCCAACTGGCCCATTTTAAAATAACTCCTAAGACAATGTTTAGCATGAATTGGTATGTAATGCCAATGCTCTATACCCAGAAAATTGCCTGAATCTCAGCAAATTGCATTTCTTATGTAAAATAAAGTACATGCGGCAGTGGTTTAATAATAATAATGATTGCCTCTTTCACCTTTCCAACTTCTTTCAAGCCATTATACTTCTTCTATCGGGAGTTTAATAAGAGGGCATTTTGTTCTACAAGTCAGCCTGCATAACGATATGTAATAAGGTAAAGAATTGTGACATTTAACATTTCTATAGGAAAACCAAGAGGCCGTAATTTAACAGCTTATAAAATACATGTCATCTGAGAAAATGGTTAATATGGATGAGGAGGAGATCTCTACACAGAGAAGGTGTCAATCTCGAAGCACGATGTGCGGTTCTGACGATTAAGGATTCCGGAGAACAAGAGAGAAGATGCAAGAGAGCAAGAGATGATCTTTAGAAGTGACATTGCAATGTCTTTCATACAGCCTTAACGTCTTTGGATCAGTGACTGCATGACCAGACAGAGACGCAGAGCGGTGATACACTTTGACGTGACCTCATTATTACATAATTAATTTAGACCCTGTTAAGATAGCTGGAAATGCCCGCCGGATGGAAAGAAAGTGACAGGCGGGCAAATCATGTTACAGTGACACCTCAGTGACAAGTCACAAGAAATCAGGCTTGATCTTACAGAGAACGAACTTGATGCGTGACGTTCTTTTCCTCTGGCTTCTCCCCCAGTTACTGAAGAGGACTCTGTAAAGGGAGGAGGAGGGCTATGTCTGTGGTGCACATTCTCTGCAGGCTCTTCAGTGCCAGCTTTGCCTTTTAACCACTTAATGTCCACTGGGTTTATCCCCCTTTGTGAACAGTTCTCATGCGTTTTTATGTGACAGTTTGACAAAATTTTCTTTCTTTATTTTTAGCTGATTTAATATGTTTGTTTTTTTAACATTGAGTTATTTCCTAAAAATTGTTTTTCTTTTTTAACTATATGGGCAATCATTGATAAAAGGGCATTGATTTAACAAAGTTAATGTGAATGCTCACTTTGAAAAGCATAAAGGTCACCCTTTGTTCACATTGAATACCCAATCAAGCGCTAGCTTTTTTTTTTTTTTAACCACATACAGGCATATCCCGAAGCAGTTATACTTTGATGCTAAATACCTGGGTTATGGCAGCAGATAGCTACCATAACCTTGGTATTTTTGTACAGGGCGGGCTGTCCTCTTTCACATAAAAATGGTCCCAGCAGCGGATTCGGCACAAGATAACTTTTATGGGCAGCAGGAGAGAAGCCCCTTGCCTCCCGCTGCTTCCAGGTTGCTTTTCCCGCTTACCGGAGCCGTCGGTAGCGGGGAAAACGATCCGGTTCTTTTCCCTCCTAGGCAGGAAGTTGAGTGAAGGCAAGCTGGCCTCCACTCTACCCTATGGCCTTGTAGGACCGGAGTGGCATCATACGTTGCTTCCTCCCTACGGCCTTAAAGGGCCCATTTTTTTCATGATGGAAATTCTTTTTAGTGTAAATGTGACATCTGAGGTCTTTTTGACCCGGTTCGACCCGAACATTGACTGTTCGAAATTCGGCCGAATTTCGAACTTTTTGATGAAAAAGTTCAGAATTCGGCAAACAGAACCCACCAAAATGCAATGGGACGGGAACTGGGCTTTAAAAGCCCGTGATTGGACCAGAACCATCAGTAAAAGCCAATTGAGGGGGCAGGAGGATGCTAGGAATGTGATTGGAGTGACTAGGGGGTCCAGAGGCTAATCAGTAGTGAATACGCCCCCTCGTATATAACATAGCCCCGCCAAATCTCTAGCATTGTAATACAGGGACGGGGAAGAGAGTGCAAGCAGTTCTGTTACTCCTGCTTCAAAGTGTCATTTAGCAATTATTAGTGTGAGGAAAGGGATATCTAGTGTAGTTAGGGTACTATTTTCCACTATAGTTAGCTTTAATAATCTAGTTTCTGTAGGGAAAGTGTTAAGTGTCAGGGTGACTGTGGTGTAGTGTAGGGTTAACTGACTCTGACTGCTATGGCAGGGTGACCAAACCCTTCCATGTCAGGGTGACCGCCATAGAAAAAAGATCGTTTCTATCAGAATTGCAATAGAGCAGGATAGTGGCTTCGCTACTTTCTCACCTGGCCATTTTTGTAGCAGGCGTTTATTGGGATTTTTTTTGGACGTCTTTGGAGACAGGCATAACATCAGAACTTCTGTGTAGGGGTATATATACACACACACATGTATGTATATATACACATACACATATATAGGTGTGAAAGTAGCAGAACCCTATTCCTGCGCTAATTAAATAATTAGCAGGCATAGGACTTCGCTCCTACCACACCTATATGTGTGTATGTGTATAAATACATATAAGTGTGTGTGTATATATACCCCTATACAGAAGTTCAGATGTTATGCCTGCCTCCAAAGACACCCAAAAAATGCCCAAAAAAAAAAACGCCTGCAACAACACACCTGGGCGTTTTTGTTGCAGGCCTTTTTTTGGGCATTTTTTGGGCGTCTTTGGAGGCAGGCATGACATCTGAACTTCTGTATAGGGGTATATATACACACACACTTATATGTATTTATACACATACACACATATAGGTGTGATAGGAGCAAAGTCCTATGCCTGCTAATTATTTCATTAGCACTGGCATAGGGTTCTGCTACTTTCACACCAATATATGTGTATGTGTTGTGGGGATTTGCGCTTGTAGGTAGGATTTGCGGGTGCAGTATAGAGGCAAAACAGATGATTCTTCAAGTAAATCAGGAGTTTTTTATTTACACTTCAGGAACACAAAAGAAACAGTCTTTCTTGGTGTTAACTCACACCCAACAAAAAGGAAAACGACAGTCTTTTAAGGCAGGTTTAAACACAGCAACAAGTCCATTCACCTGTGTCTCTTTGGTGCTGTTCACACACAGCAACGGATCAGTTCACCTGCTTGTAACTTTTCCAGCCTCAGCACTCACTTCCACAGCCTTCTGGTGCATGGAGATAATTCTCAATCACCTGTTAGGCTGTCTGCCTTATAAACCCCAGGCAAGACCTGGCCTGGAGCGTGGGGAGCAGCCACCCACCCATACCTTAACTGCTCCCAATAAGAGCCGGCCCGGATTCGGCTTTGCAGCCACACTAAAATAGAAAAATGTCAAACAGCACTAGCTGCTGCTGACACAGAATTACTGGCTCTTATTTCACCGAGGCACGTATCTTCCGTCGACCACGGATCCATGTGCCCTGCCACAGTGTATATATACATACATGTGTGTGTGTATATATACCCCTACACAGAAGTTCAGATGTCATGCCTGCCTCCAAACACGTCCACAAAAAGGCCCTATAAACGCCTGCAACAAAAAACGTTTTTTTCTGGTTCTGGACATGCTACAGAGCTGAAACTTCACAGTTACACCTTTTAGACCCCCCAGACACTAAATCCAAAGAAATCTCTTCTTTTTTTCAATAATTTTTTTCAATAATTGGCTCTCTATCAAAAATTACAATTTTTAAGAACTTTTTTTTTGTGTGATTAATAGTCCCTGGGGCATGACCCAGAACCCTAGGCACTTTTTAGGAGCATTTATTGGGTTTTAGGGCTTCAAAATTGTGTTTTTTGATTACCGAAGTTTGGGTCCCATTGATTTCAATGGGATTCTTAAATCCGGGCAGAACTTTCAGGAAGTTCGGGTGTTCTGGTCAAACCGAACTTTTCAAAAGTTCGATCATCCCTATTAAAGAGGACCTGTCCTGCTTATTTCTATTACAAGGGATGTTTACATTGTTTACATGTGAGGTATCGCCTTGATCGTTAGAGCGAGAGCAATAATTCTAGCCCTAGACCCTCTCTGTAACTCTAAACTGGTAACCTGTATAAATGTTTAAAGCGTCACCTATGGGGATTTTTATGTACCAATGTTTGTTGCCATTCCACAAGCGTGCACAATTTTGAAGCATGACATGTTGGATACCTCTTTACTCAGTGTAACATTGTCTTTCACATTATAGAAAATAATGAGTTAACTTTACTGTTTTCATATTTTTTAATTTTAAAAAATGTATTTTTCCAAATAAATTACGGTAAGTTTGTAAGACTGCGCAAATATGGTATGACATAAAATATTGCAACAATCTCCATTTTATTCCCTAGAGTCTTTACTAAAAAAAATATATATATATATATATATATATATATATATATATACACAGTATATAATGTTTGGGAAATCTAAGTAATTTTCTAGCAAAAAATACTGATTTTAACTTGTAAGCAACAAGCTTTAGAAATAGGCTTAAATAGGCTCCTTAAGTGGTTAAATTACCTTGAAGTGGAACTTTAGTTAGAAAATTGCTAGATCAATTTGGGCTGGCCCTTTTTGCAGGTATAGCTACGGTATGTAAAACATGAAAAATACTGGCCGACCTGCTGACACCCTTAAATCTGCACATGTGATCGGTTTTGACACCAGCTATTTAATGGTTTGACAGTTTGGTTAAGTACACAAAGCAAACGTGACAGTTAGCAATCCTGCCATTCCAGGAATGTAACTGTTTTTTGAAAAAAAAAAAAAGACAAAAGTCAGTTTTGGACAAGTCCTTTATTAAAAAATAAAAATAAAAAAATAGTGTCCCCCAATTCTGACCTCATAATTTATTCACTGCACCAGAGCAGTGCACTGTGGGGCGGCTCGTGACGTCAGATCCCTATAATAGAGCTGTCAAACTCAAACAGCTCATTAGCGCGGGAAGCGTCCGAAGAAGCAGGAGCTTTTTTTTTTCTTCTATTTTTTGGGCGGGCGACTGATCATCAGGGGACACTATGTTTTTATTTTCATTTTTTAACCACCTACCACCCGGGCCATTGTAGATATACGGCCGGGTGGGAGTCTCGTCCTTCTGATCAGACGTTCCGGAACGTCCTTCAGAAGGGGAGAGATCGCGCCGCCGCAGGCACGCGCAGCGGCGCAATCTCGATGTGCCTGTGTCCCTAGGACACAGAGGAACAAGCCTCGGCAGGAGGGCCCTGTGATTGGCCCTCCTGATCACATGACGGCTGTGTCCAATCACAGCCATCATGTAATGTCAATACAGCCGTTGTAACGGCTTCGATCTCTTCTCCTCCTGACAGATCCTGTCAGTGAGGGGAAGAGCAGAGGATCGATTCTGCAGCCAGGGTGATCAGTGAGTATTTCTAATTACTCACTGATCACAGGGGGGGTCTGTGCTGGTAATCAGATGATTGATTACCAGTGCAGCCCTGGGGGGAGGGGGTGCCACTAGAGCCACCAGGGATGCCCACCCATGACCACCAGGGATGCCCACCATGGCTACCAGGGATGGCAAACAGGGCTCAGAGAGCCTGCCAGTGGTGCCCCCTATTAGTGCTGCCCACCATTGCCATCTATCAGTGCTGCCCACCAGTGCCCGTTATTGCCATCTATCAGTGCCGCCCACCAGTGCCCATTATTGCCCACCAGTGCTGCCTATCAGTGCCCATCAGTGCCCCCCCATCAGTGCCGCCCATCAGTGCCACCTATCAGTGCCCATCAGTGCCGCCTATCAGTGCCGCCGATCAGTGCCCATCAGTGCTGCCTATCAGTGCCCATCAGCGCTGCCTATCAGTGCCCACCAATGCTGCATATCAGTGATATCTATCAGTGCCACATATCAGTGCCCATCAGTGCTGCATATCAGTTCCCATCAGTGCCCATCAGTGCTGCATATCAGTGCCACCCCATCAGTGCCACCCCATCAGTGCCACCCCATCAGTGTCTCCTCATCAGTGCCTGTCAGTGCGGCATCATCAGTGCTCATCGGTGCAGGAAAAAACGTATCTATTTACAAAATTTTATAACCTAAACAAAAAAACTTTTTTTTTTTTTCAAACTTCTCGGTCTTTTTTTATTTGTGCACCAAAAAAGAAAAAACCTGGCGGTGATCAAATACCACCAAAAGAAAGCTCTATTTGTGGGGAAAAAATGACACAAATTTGGTTTAGGTACAGTGTTGCATGACCGCGCAATTGTCATTCAAAATGCAACAGTGCTAAAAGCTGAAAATTGGTCTGGGAAGGAAGGGGGTTTAAGTGCCCAGTATTGAGGTAGTTAATAAAGGACTTGTCCAAAACTGGATTTTGTCTTTATTTTTTTTTTGTACACTTTTTGGTGAATGGGCAGGGGTACGATGTACCCGATATCCATTCACATGGTGGCGGGATCTGGAGGGCCCCCTTGTTAAAGGGGGCTTCCACATTCTGATAAGAATCCCCCCGTAGACCCCCAAAACCACAGCCCAGGGCTGTGGAGAAGAGACCCCTGTCCCCATCAACATGGGGGCAAGGTGCTTTGGGGTGGGGGGGCAGAGCCCCCCCTGCCCTAAAGCAACCAACCCCCCCCCCATGTTGAGGGCATGTGGCCTGGTATGGTTCGCTAGCCCCCACCCCCATCCTGGCTAGCCAGGCTGTGTGCTCAGATGATAAGCGTCTGGCGTGGATTTTAGGGGAACCCCACGCTGTTTTTTCAACAATACTGACATAAACTGATATAAACTGAAGTGCCTATATATTCCAACATTCTGGAAATCCTAGCAGTCAGTCAGGCTTTGAAATACTGGATGCCCAGACTTGGTCACCCTGTCAGGGTGCAATCCGACAATGCCACCGTTGTGGCTTATATCAACCATCAAGGTGGCACAAAGAGTCAGTCAGCCCATAAAGAGGTGGAGGTCCTCCTGTCCTGGGCAGAGAAGTTTGTGCCATACCTGACAGCATTTTTAATTCTAGGAATAGAGAACAGGCAGGCAGATTTTTTGAGCCGTCAACAGATGTTTCCGGGGGAGTGGTCCTTACATCCCGAGATTTTTCAATCAATCTGCCTATGCTGGGGGGTCCTAGACGTAGATCTGTTGGCATCCAAGTTCAACAACAAGTTGAAGATATTTGTGTCCAGGGTCAGGGATCCACTCGCAGTCGGAGTGGATGCTTTGGTGACTCCTTGGGAGGAATATTCCCTGATTTATGCCTTTCCTCCAGTGCAGCTGATACCGTGTCTGTTGCGCAAGATCCAGCTAGAGGGGAAGCCAGTAATTCTTTTAGCTCCGGCATGGCCGAGGAGGTTTTGGTATGCACAATTCCAATGGATGGTAGTGACCAGGCCTTGGGCTCTTCCACTGCGTTCGTGCCTACTCTCTCAAGGTCCGAAATTCCACCCTGCTGTACAGTCTCTAAATTTGACAGCTTGGCAATTAAGCCTTAATCTTGAAGAAGCGGGTGTATCTGGCCCTGCAGTTCATACGCTGATAAACGCTAGGAAACCAGTCTCTAGAAACATTTATTACAGACTCTGGAAATCCTACATTGCCTGGTGAGAAGCCAGGAACTGGCACCCCCGCAAATATATCATCAGGAGAATTCTAGCATTCCTTCAAGCAGGGGTAGACATGAAATTGTTGCTGGCAGTTTTACAAAAACAGCCTTTTGAACCTCTGGGGCAGGTTTCCCTGGTTCTTTTGACCAGAAAACTGGTCTTTTTGATTGCGATAACTTCAGCTAGAAGGGTATTGGAACTAGCAGCTCTTTCTTGTAAAGAGCCATTCTTGATTTTTCATCAAGATAGGGTGATTCTACGTCCACACCCAGGTTTTTTGCCCAAGTTGGTGTCAGCCTTTCATTTTAATCAGGACATTATACTACTTTTTTTTTTTTGTATTTAAAATTTTTATTTTATTTGCATATAAAATTTACAAATATCTCACATAGACAAGAAAAAAAAAGGTTCCAAAAACAAATAAACTTATAAAGAAATAAGCAGGAATCATTAATTGTAAACTTTATATTGCTTTATCCCTTTAACTACACCTTACCCCCCCCCCTCTCCCTCTCTTCTACTCCCTTCCCTTATCTACCCATATTGCCTTCTTCCTCCTATTTTCCCCGGCTATGGCAGTGTTTAAATATTAATTTCGGTATACTTAGTTAATTTTTTAAAATGTATCTTCTGGCTGGAGGACATTATACTACCTTCCCTTTTCCAGATCCTCACTCAAAGGAGGAAAAGTTATTGCATTCTCTTGATGTAATGCATGCGCTTAAGTTTTACTACGAGAAATCAGCTCGGATTCGTAAGACCGAGAGCTTGTTTGTGCTGCCAGAAGGGCCCAGCATCTAAAGCCCCGTACGCACGTACCGATCGTCGGCCGTAAATATTCGGCCGACGACCGATCGGCCGATTGTAGGCTTGTTAGTATGATGCTTCCGACAGCCGACAGCGCATTTTCGGCCGAACAGAATCTGTTGTGCAGGCATTAAAATTTTTGTTGGCCAACACCAGAACGGCCGATTGTTCACCAGTCAGTACAGATTTTGGCCGACAGACAGCCGATTAGCAAGACTGGGCATGCTCAGAAAAGAAAAAAGACAAGGAAAGTTAACCATCACATGACATCACTTCTGCAGTCGGCTGTTGTTGGCCGACAAAATTCGTGTGCAGTCTTTTGCAGTTTTCAACAGACACGACAGCCCTGGACAAAAGACGGCCGATCGTTCGGCCGACGATCGGTACGTGTGTACGAGGCTTAAGTCTACAATTTCTCATTGGATCCACCAGGTTATTACCCAGGCATATGATTTAGAAGATAAGGTTCCACCTTTTCCTGTAAAGGCACATTCTACCAGAGGAGTAGGTGCCTCTTGGGCACATCGCCATCAAGCCTCTATTGCTCTGATTTGCAAGGCTGCGACCTGGTCGTCGGTGCATACATTCACTCGTTTCTATCGAGTGGATGTTGGGACCCAGGAGGAATCTGCATTTGGCTGCAGTGTTCTGCAGGCAGCGGTGTGATCCTTTTTGTGGTCAGATGGTGGGTTTTTTTGGTGTCCCCCCTACCCCCCCACCCCATATGTTATGATTTATGGCTCCGTGTCCTGTGATGTACGAAAATAAAAATGTATTTTTTAATACAGACTCACCTGTAAAATCCATTTCTTGAAGTACATCACAGGACACAGAGGTCCCTCCCCTCTACTATGGGGTCTTTATTGCTTGCTACAAAACTGAGGTACTTCCTGTGTGGGAGGGGTTATATAGGGGGGCATACTTTCTGATTGGTTGCCAGTGTCCTTCACCTGTAGGTGGCTATATAACCTATATGTTATGATTTATGGCTCTGTGTCCCACGATAGTAAGAATATATATAGGATTTTGTTGTGGGACTTTTAAGGTGCAGACATATCAATAAATGATGGAGAAAAAATCATTTTAAAAAAATATTTTTACAAATTTTTATTCAAAACATATAACAGACAGTGTTTTTTTCATAAAAACCATATAAAAAGAGAAAATAAATAACTATTTAGTGCCTGCTCAACATGTTTTGCCATCTATCGATAGCTTCTTCAGGATACTGACGAGCATCTTTAATAAGTTATTTTTCTGTATATGAAAAAGAGATAACACGTAAATTTCATATTTATACATACATTTTACAATTTATATTCGACATTAATCAATAAGAACTACATCAAGTAACATACCTCTATAGGAGACTAAATTTGTGCCTGATTTGGAATGAGCCAAGATGGAAGAGCCTCTTAATCATGGAACCCAGGGATATGGTCCCCCATTATGCATACGATGCGTCACAGAGGGGGGAGGAGCCAAGCCAATTGTTTTTTTAAATTTGACATAATTCGAAATAAATATTAGAATTTAAAGGTTGTAAGCAATATATTCTATATATATCTATGCCTATTATAGATTGAATAAACCCATTATTGTCTTCCCAATCTTTACCTGTTTATGATGAAAATATAGCCTCCAACCTGATTGGAAGAACACAGGGGGGCTCAATTGCCTCTATATGCATGTTCTTCGCTTTGAAGCTTTCATATAGGTTTAATAAGACTGAGAGAAAAGGGAAAACAATTTCCTCTCATTCTCAGTTAAGTTGCATATTATAACTATTTCTTTTAGATATCACATTTTAATATTGTAGATATTTACCTTATGTAAAAAGAAGTTTTTATTTAAAATATAAGGAAAGATAAAGATTTTTGAGAAAAAGTCCTTAGGTACAACAGAAGTTGTTATTGACCTGCAGAAATATAAATAGGAATAGCATTTTAATAAGGCTTTTCTAATAACTCCATTGAGTCAAATTCTATTGGTAAAACAATATAGGTGATACCTGTAGCGATCCTCCCGTCCATGGACCAGTCACAATCTGACTGATCATGTGTGTGCTGGCATTTATATACCTCCTCCACTCCGGAGGCGTCTGACGTCACTTCTGGAGTGAGAGCAAGTACTTCCACCCCCTAGAACCCACCCATCGTAATAGGCGCAGCGCTATTGGATCGCGGCGTCATGTGACCAACCGGAAACCGGAAGTATGTCACATACTCACCCGGAGACAATCTCCGGGATCTCATACGCCATTTTGGTTTTGGGAAACATTATTCTTTTGCCCTAAGCAAACGAATATTTCAATATAACTTACTTTTAACTGTATATTCTCCCTAACGATGCTCCTTTTTGACCGGCATATAGGCATATCAAAATAATAACAGCCGTGTATTAAATATCAAACACTTATTTTATATATATATATATATATATATATATATATATATGTCATTAATATAAACATAGTTGGACCATGCCAATATGTATATATATATATGTATATCTCTCTGACATTTGCCATTATTGTTTATAGACAATGAACTAGGGGCATTCAAAGGGTGAAAGGAACGGTGGCCCTCCCACCCAGTGATCATAGGGGTTGATCATGGAAGTGGGACGGGCCTCCAGTGCTCATATGAAGCATCAACTGCTATAGGTGAACATCCTAGTTCCAAATCAAGAGGCATAGCCGCATTACAAAACAAGCACAACACAGAAAATCAAAAACCAAAAGCATTTTCCATATATATATATATATATATATATATATATATATATATATATATATATATATATATATATATATATATGCATAATCCTAATCAAGGGAATGCATAAACAGTGAAATTTATCCTTTGTTGAAAATGACTGTGTAAGGAAGTCATAGAAAAGGTTTGAAGCTTATTGCCTCATTCAAGCCTGGGCATTGTGTCGCAGACAGATTAAAGATCCATTTTGTTTCTCTTTGTAATAATTTTTTGTCAACACTTCCATCTCTCTCATTGAGCGGAATGTGTTCCAAGGCAAAAAATTTCATCATTTTGTCATTGAAATTATGATAAAGTCCCATGTGTCTACTAATGGGACCTTCAAACTTTTTGTTTTTTACCAGTTTAATATGGTCTCTAATACGATGGAAGAAGGGTCTTTTTGTTTTTCCAACATAAAAGGCCTTGCACTCACATTGCATATAATACACAACTCCAACTGTTTGGCAGTTGGCTCGAAAAGAAGGTTTGTATAGTCTACCATTTGGGAGGACCAGTTCATTGGTATTTAGCATATATTTACAAAATTTGCATCCCCTGCACGACCAAGTCCCATTTGATCTCTCATCTGATTTTAATTTTGTTGTACTATGATGGCTATGTACTAATTTATCTCTTAGGCCTCATGCACACTGGACATTTTTGGAGCTGCTGTTGGCAGCGTCAGACGTTTTTTTTTGCAGCTGCAGAACGCCCATCCATGTTATTCTATGGCCTCATGCACACATAGAGCTTTTAGGAGCTCCAAGTGGCATAGGCATTTACAGCTCCAAAAAAACCCCAGGAACTGTGCGTTCTGCAGCTGCAGCGTCAAGCTGTAAAAACGTCTGACGCTGCTAAAGGCTGAATAACGTTGCTTAACGTGCGTTAAGCCATGTTATACGTCTTTTTCTCCGGTGATTATGCCAGTCTCTGGTCTCTGCAGCTTGTTATATAGCCATTAGGGGCGTGGCCTCTCTGCGAGGCCCAGCCACCTTATGTCATCGACGACATCGGTGACATAAGGGGGCGGGGCCCCCGGTGACATCACCAGGAGGCCCCACCCCTAATGACTATATAATAAGCTGCAGAGACCGGAGACCGGCATAATCACCGGTGACAGCGTCGGAGGAGGACCGGAGGAAGAAGAAGACCAGAGGAGGCAAAAGAGCAGAAGAGCAAAAGAGCAGAAGAGCGGAGGGCAGAAGAGCGGAGAGGACAAGACCAGAAGAGCGGAGAGGACAAGACTGGAGCGGAGAAGACCAGATGAAGATTTTTAATAAACTTTTCAAAACGTCTCCTGTCGTTATTTACATACACTGCCTTTTATGGGGTGAATGGGTAGGGGTACAGGGTACCCCATACCCATTCACATAGGGAGGGGGTCCGGGATCTGGGGGGGCCCCCTTGTTAAAGGGGGCTTCCAGATTCCGATGAGCCCCCTACCCGCAGACCCCCACAACCACCGTCCAGGGTTGTGGGGATGAGGCCCTTGTCCTCATCAACATGGGGGCAAGGTGCTTTGAGGTGGGGGGTGCAGAGCCCCCCCTGCCCCAAAGCACCCACACCCCCCCATGTTGAGGGCGTGTGGCCTGGTATGGTCCAGGGGGGGTGGGGCCGCTCGCTCGTCCCCTCCCCTTTCCTGGCCTGCCGGGCTGCATGCTCAGATAAGGGTCTGGTATGGATTTTGGGGGGACCACATGCCATTTTTTCGGCGTGGGGCTACCCTCAAATTCCATACCAGACCCGAAGGGCCTGGTTTGGAACCTGGGGGAACCCCACGCCGTTTTTTTCCCCATTTTGGCGTGGAGTTCCCCCTCAAGATTCTCACAGCGCAAGTCGCGCCGCAAGTCAGATCATCCTGATCCGACTTGCGGTGCAACTTCCATTCAAATCAATAGGCTCCCATAGAGAACCATTGATTTTGAATGGAGGCAGAAAAAAATGCTGCTAAAAGCTACGTGGCCAAACGTGCAATAACGCTAATGGAAAAAGCTACTGAAAGCACGTTTTTACAGCTGCTTTTTCCCGGCGTCAAGAAACAATTTTGGAGCTCGTTTTTATGACGCCCTGTGTGCATGGAGCCTTAGAGATTGTGACCTTTTAAAGGTAATCTCAGGACGGTTCTTTATGTATTTGGACACTGTATTGTCGGCTTGAAGGAGATACCAATATTTGTTTAGGATTGACCGTATTTGATTATGTTGTCCGGAGTATCGTGTGATAATCTGTACACTATTTGTATTTTTGGGTCTTTTTCTTCTATATATCAATGAACTTCTATCTTGTTTTTTTGCTCTATGATAAGATCTTTTCAAGCATGATTTGCTATAACATCTGGAAAGCAAACGTTGTTGTAAATCCTTAGCTTCTAAATAAAGTGTCCCATGATGTACTTCAAGAAATGGATATTACAGGTAAGTCTGTATTAAAAAAATCTATTTTTTACAATAAATGTTGCACTTTACTTGTTAAAAAAGGAGTACGTATAATATATATATACACATACACACCCTTTTTTACTTTTGAGGTGGGGTTCCTGGGTGATCTTCCACACTTTTTTTCCCAGGACTTGACCCCTGATCTGAATCAACCTAAAGTGAGTACAGATCAATGTCATGGGGCCTGTTCTGTGAGGGCCATCTTAACAAGTAAAAGAGTCAGTGGACGGGTGTCAGTGAATGCTAAAAAGTGTCCTGAAGGCAGAACTTGGCTGCGTTGCGGAATGGCCAGATAATCTCCACAGCCACAAAGAAGGCCGAGCGATCCAAAGAAACGGTGGCCGTGAGTACACCCGCTGATAGTCTCCCCCAGCCTCAGAGCACTAGACCATGCTCCTGAACTTCTATGCTGTTATAAATGACTGTGAGGATGATGATGATGATGACACATGTTTCATTAGCAGATCTCCCTACCTCTGACAATGGTGTCTCTGAGCATACACTAAAACAAATGCTATTATCCTTGCAGAAGGGTCTACAAAGAGATATTTACAAATCTATTTCCCATGTCCAAGCTCAAGTAGAGGACTTGGGGGATCGCATTGACAGAGTTTAGAGGCAACTCTCTGATTTCCCTGACACATAATATAAGGATCTAGCTATGGACAATCCCCCACACATTCCAGCAGACAAACCGCGGGACGTGCTCCTTTGCATCCATTTTTTTCAGGCGAAAGAAAAAATTTTAATGGCCGCAAAAAATATGCCTTCTTTCCTAGAGCCCTATACACAGCTCGCAATTTACTCAGATATTTCAGCCGCCACTGCGCAAAAAAGGATAGAGGCGGCTCCTTGCACTAAAAGTCTACAGAAAAACAGTATTCTTTACAAATGGGGATACCCTGCAAAGATTTCGATTACATATCAGGGAAAAACCATGACCATAGTTAACCGGAAACAAGGAAAAAAAAACAACTTCATAACTGGGTACTATCCCCTCCGTCGGATCCAGACCCCTCCGCTTAAAGCCGTCCTAACCCTGTCAGTGGAGAATGGCGCACAGTGAATACCACCTGACCACTATAAACACCATCCTTCAAACATAACTCGTAAGGCCTTCATTCTGCACTTATAACCCCCCTCTGTTTGGCTGGTTACCCTTTGTCTTTTTTGATCACTACATACTGTTTAGTTCAATTGTTTGTAACGATCATTTACCTTTGAGTTTTTTTCCTCCCCAAGGTAAAAAAGTGTGTTATGCACACTCTCAAGTTATTCCTGATTCATCTTTTTTTTTTTTATCTCGCCCTCCTACTTTGTCTCTCTACTACATCCTACCCCTAGTATGACATCCATGACAAAAATATTGATCTGCGCTTTACCTCTTGTAATGTTTTTTTTTTTTTTCCTGTACGGAACTGAGTTTTTTTCATTGCCTTCAATGTGTAGCCTACTCATTCCAGCATATTTCCAATTACCAACATGGCTGTTAAAATTGTATCCCTTAATGTCAAAGGGCTGAATAGCCCTTATAAAAGATCCCTAATGTGGAAAGATGCCCTATCATCTAAATGTGATATTTTATGCATCCAAGAAACCCATTTCTCTAGCTCTAAAATTCCATGATGCACTCATCAGAAATTTCATCATATCTTCTTAGCCAGTACATCCTCTAAGAAAAGAGGGGTTACGATAGCGTTTAAAGATACGGTAGCTTTTCAACGAATTCCACTAGCTAAAATGTTTCTTCTTCTGCATATTTTGTACCTCTTTCGCTCACTACCCTAACACATTAAAGCCATAGTAATACACCTACCCACAAGATCTGCAGGGATGGGTTCACCTAATATAGTTTCCTACTACAAGACAATGGTCCTTTCACAATGAGATCATGGTGGAACCCATCCTTGAGTTTACCTTGGACCAAGATTGAATCTGCAGCTCTGCCAACTCACCCTAAATTGGTGCTTAGTTCCAACTGGATCCAAAGGACTTCCTCGTCAACTTTCTGGACACCATCAAAGCTGCACTCAAAGTCTGGATGTCAGTAATGGACTTTTCTCTGGACTTTCCAAACAAGCTTTTCATCATCTCCCTCTACGCTCACTAGAACCAATAATTCCAGGCACTTCCCTGTGTGACTGGGAAAAAGACAGAATACGCTCCCTAGTGCATCTATACTCCTCTAATAATTGACTCTCCTTCCAAGAACTTAGCACCAAATACTCACTTAAATCATCAACATTTTTCAACTATCTCCATGTACGCCATGCTCTCCACCGTATTACACCATTTTCAGACTCCAACCTACCTGAAGACATCTTGTCACTCCTTGCTACTCCACCTAGCCGTCCCCTCACACTATCATCTCTCTATGGACTTTTTATCTCCTCACCTCCAACACAAAAGACGACTCCAATGACCTCAAAGGAATGTACCCTTCAGTTCACAGCCACCCCACAGCAGTGGCACTCAGCTGTGCGAGTACCTCTAAAGCCCTCCAGATGCCTCTCCCACTGGGAGTCCCTGCAAAAACTCTTGAATAACTGGTACTACATGCCTGATAAACTGGATACCATATACCTAACCTACCCCCCGCATTGCTGGAGAAACTGTGGTCGAATAGGTTCACCCTCACATATTTGGTGGTTATGCCCACATATCACCAACTTCTGGACTTTGTTTTTTTCCCTAGCCTCCTCCATTACCAACACATCAATCATACCAAATCCAAAATTGGCAGTACTGAGAATTGGCATGGACTCCTGGCCCTCCTAAATTCCATGTTATAATACCTCATATCTTTATTGCAGCTAGACCTACCCTGGCAAGGAATTGGAAACCAGCAACCCCCCCCCCCCTGCTCTTACAAACACCATTATCATTCTAAACGACCATGCTCTGCTTGAACTCGGGTTTGCTAAAGCCCATCTCCATCTTGACAAGTTCCTCCAGAATTGGTCCTCTTGGATCTCTCACCCCTTGGGCAATCTTCCTTTTACTTAATAACACAGCGATTCCTACGGTTTTCCTCCACCTTTGACCAGCCTCCTCTCACACAGCCACAATGTTACCAGAGTATGGCTACCTGTACGTCTTAGTGGCCAAGCCCGTGCTCTCATTTATATTAGCTATCCGCAATTAACTTGTACTATCCACTGTGCTATATTTGCTGCCTATTTCTAAGTCATACCTTCATACCTATCTGCATACCTCTCTCGAGCCCTCCTCTTTGCATACCCACCTCCCCTTCTTCCTCCCTTACTTACTGCTCTTTACCCCCTATCCTTACTTCACTCTGCAAATAATACTGTGCCTACTACCAGTTTTTCTTTGTGGTTGTTAAACTGTACAACGATATTGATCTCATTTTCAACTTCACCCAAAATATTGTACTTTTTTGCTTAATGTACACTTTTTCTTGTACAATTTTTTTCACCATAATAAAGAAATATTAAATGTAAAGAATGTCCTGAAGATAAAGTAGTTGCATCAAGTCTGCTGCTAGAGAGCAAGAAGACTTAATTCTTTCATACATGTGGCAGTATGGTAAAAGCAGTGTGTCTGCTTCCACAAAAATCTGGTGAGGCCAAGTGAGAGTTGTCCTTATCTACTGTGAATAGTTCAGTTGGAGTATCCCACTATTCCCTTCCCCCATTTAAGTTCCACAATAAATATTAAACCAAATACCCTGGACTGTTTATTGATTAATGAGCAAAACGGGAGTAAGGAGGAATATGGGAAAACCCCCAGCAACAGTCTGCAGGTAATCAAATGGAGGCCTAAGAAATCAACACACAGCAGGTCCAGGGGGACAGTGCTACATATGTATAATTCACATTTGTGTTTAGCGGTTTGCTGTATGTTAGAGAGTCTATTAGTTTACCTCTAAATGGCAATTCACTTCAGCCTGTCACATGATTCTGTGCTATGCAACTTTCACTTTCTCTCTCTAAGGACCATAAGGAGCCTCCAATGAGCAGAGCTAAAAATGCCCAGCCTGCGCATTCACATGCTCACTTAATACCATTTTTAGAACACCAAGTTACTGTTCACAAGGCAAGTGTTAGTTTATTTCTTTTTTTTTTAAATTCTCCTATTTATGTTGCCACTGTTATTTCTATCAGATTAGCGTGGACATAAGTAATAGACATTCATGAAATGCAAGTGACAATTTTCAATAGCAGATGTAGCCAGGTGCTTTGGATGGGTCATGTTTCTGGGGGCTCTAGGAACTGTGAGAAAGACAGTTGGGTTGCTGCACAGCAGCCTAGCAGATCACCTATGTCCCTTGGATCTGTGGAAGAGGATTCTGGTGGAATGCTGGTACATAAAGCTGGCTATACATGCAGGGCAGGTACAAGGGGTGGGCGGGAGGGACACTTGCCCTGGGCGGTGTCTTAAACAGTGTTGAGGGGGGCATACTGGGAGCTTCAGTTGCTGCTCCTGCCTCACTGAAAGGAGTGACTGTGCCTTATATTTACGACATGATCTACTGATTTCCTGACTCCTCCGAAGTCTCCCTTATCTATGTATTGCAGCTACTAATCACTCTCTCCTCCCACACTCCCGTCCTCACCTTGCTCTTTTTTCCAGGACACTTCACTTACACGCACTTGTCCAGTGTCCTGCCAAAATTTCCAACTTGCCGAGATCTCCAACCCATGTCACTTCCAGTCAGAGATGTCAGCAATTTGGAAATTTCGGCAGGACATCGGCTCATCTCCGCTCCGCCTCCCTACACCCCTCTTTATCTTTCCTGCATGATCACACAGTAAGTCAGCACCAATCCTCCTTGCTTCTCTGCCCTGTTGATTTTTTCCCCTTCTCTTATCTGTTGTTCTGCCCATAAATCTAGACTACATGATATTCTGCAGCCTCTGGTCTCAGCTCAGCATTCCGCTCCCATTGTGCACCCTTTCCATTCATTGACTTTAGCTCTTCTGTCCTGTCCCCACACAGCCTAGAATATTCATATTCTCTGCACCCCATCACTTTGCTCTTTAATAGCACATATTCTTACCACCCCAACCTCCTCACTTATTCACTATTTCCTAAAAGTGGGTTCGTGGTGGTTTGGCCACAGCGCGATTGTATGTGCAGTTTACCCACAATTGTAGATGCACTTCCATTAAATTATTTTAAACTGCATGTTTTTAATGAAAGCAAATCACAGTCTTGCATGTTGCATCTTTGATGCACGTTCAAAAAATGCACAGTCCATAAGAATTCATTGGGAGCGCACCTAAACTGCACATACAATCGCACTGCGGCCAAACTACTGCACACCAGTGTGAACCTGCTTGCATGTCAGGATTGTGCACTAAATTGTGGCTTTCCTGACAAACACAGATGGATACTGTCCTTTAGTAGGCACTCATCATTGATAGTTAAGGGTACCCCCGCACATCTGCTAAACGCACACATTTTCACACACACCAAACCACATGGTGCCATAGCACTGTGTGGTGCGGTGCGGGGTGACACATTTTTAGAAAAGGGTCATGGACTTATTTTTCACATTTCTTACCTGTAGGGCTCCTTATCAAGCAAAAGGATGCATAACATCACAGCGGCATCATGGGCATAAACTATACGGCTGCCTTTGAAGCTTAAAGGGGTGGAGACAGTAAAACTGCAGCTCAACCACCTTATTTTATGACCCTCCCCCCACTAGCATAAGAGTAAGCAAGGCCAAAGGGCTTATTCACACAGGTGAGAGTCAGGTAAAAATAGGCAGTTGGGCTGCATTTTTAGTGCCCTCAACCACCCACCTGACCAAGGAGATACAGCCAGTCAGGGCTCTACACATGGCAAAATTGAAATGGCATGTACCTCACACAATAGAGGCACAGTAGGTTAACATTTTTAGGGATACAACAGGTGATAGCAACTTATGGCCCCCTCACCACCTGTCAAACACCAGCAACGATAGCTGCAGGTTTGAATGACCCCTTAGAGGCCTTTCACCCCCCTTCCTCCCTCAGAGCCCCCCTAAACCCCTTTAGGTCCATGCACCACTCAGAGTCCACCTCCCCTCCCTCATCCCACTAATATCGAGGCCAGTCCTCCTCATATTGACACAAAGAACACATTGTAGCAGTACAATTTCCTCCCAGTCATACCATCAACACAGGAACATTTTTCCTTCTGGTGACACTACAGATGCAGGGACAGTTTTCCTCAGGGACACCACCACTGCTGGAAAAAATGTCTTCTAGTGACACCACCGACCAGTACTTTCTCACTATGTCACAAACATTACAGACCTTACACTAATATTAGTCCGATCGGGGGGGGGGGGGGGGGGCGCAGTTTACTATCTTTGCCCTTGTCCCAGCACTGCATACATGGATCAAAATTTGGCCAGTGCAACATCCATGTATGAGCACCCTGGTTGTACAGAAGTTGATCAACAGATCCACCCTGTTGTTTTTTTCCAAACTTTTAGTGCTGCCAGCTATAGCTGGCAACACTGCTCATTGTGTTCTGATGGCAGGGAAGGCTCCCCCTGC